>NC_056732.1:245206285-245486285 GCF_019279795.1 Protopterus annectens | reverse complement strand
ATTACGGGTAGCATATGTTCAGACAGGGAATATGTTAGTGGGAGGTCCAATCAACTAACGTCTACCTCCCACACCACCCCAGCTAGGCTGGTGAGACATACAGACACACAATAAAGGTAAATACACCGCTGCTTTCCAGACCACCAGCAGGAAACTACCAGTGGGAGAGATCTGAAAGGTCTACACTTTAAACATGGATCACGGGGTCCCTTGTGGGACACCAAAAATTTCCCTTATAGGCAACCCAATAATGATTGATGTGACCAGGATGTAGCTGTACACGGAACAGTAGGTTGTGCAAGTCTGATAACACATGGGTTGACAAAATGTACGACATGTGTCCCGAGACAGGGAGAGTGTGCAGTGTGTAGGGGTGTGTTCATACCTCAGCTGCGCTCACAGTAAGGATGAGTGCTGTAGAGGGGTGTCAGGTAGGGGAATCATGGGTACGCAATAATGGGCCTAAGTGTTGGTTGGCAGAGATGTATTAGGCCCACCCCATGGAAGTAATTAATATTCCTATGTGGGCATAGCAGACGCCCATACCTCCCAAACCTAAAGAACACATCTACTGGATAGTCCATGAACTATTGGGGGAACACACAGGGACTATATCAGTGCATACCGATTATCATGGACGTCCGTGATTACGAATCAGAATCTAACACATTCCTAACTAAACCCTTCCAGAACTAGTGATATTAGGTGGACAGGTGGCAGAATACACGTAATGACTAATGACGACATGTATGAGTTATAAAGAGCATTTACCTCGACAAAAGTGAATGAATACATATGCCCTGGGACTGTCAATGTGTCAGGTTAATAGAACCAATTATCTAAATGTGTCCCTGAGGGTGTTATGCAGTGTCCCTGATACAGTGTTCATTCTCCCCCATTTGTATGTGAGGTCTGCTAGTGATGGAAAGTGCATATTCAGCCGACTACCTTAGGTAGACGATAGCATAATAGGTTGGGGTTACTACCTGTTCGCCTTTGTGAGGGACACTCCCCTCTGGGCAGTTGTGTCCTGCAAAATTAATGTTATTATGGCACATGGCCTGTGATTTTGGGAAAATAATCCATATATTGTCTGTAGTGGTTGCATGAAACGATTATGTTGTATCTGAAACACCTAGATGTTATAGGAAACAGTATTAGCAACTATAATGCTACAAGTATAGCCTTTACTTATGCAAACCAGTGAAGTAGTCTATTTTCTACTGGCTGTGGGTATGTGTTGCCTTGCCAAATCTAACATCTCTACATATAGGTCCTATAGGGCTGCCACCTTCCAAATGGCCAAAGTGGGACCTGCTCCGTAGAAATGTCAGATGTACCAGGTCAGAACATACCTACAGCCGTGCATAGCACAGAACTATATGTATTAGCACAAATCAAAGCTTAGTCTAGCAGCAGTCAAGTTGCTTATGCTACTTCACATAACATATAGAAGTGTCATATATACAATAACTGTTACATGCAACTATTAGAGAAACGTAGAATATAATATTGTCCGGTAATCAGGACATTTGCTATGTCTAGATTATTTTTGCATGACACATATGCCTAAGGAGGGACTGTCCCACACAAAGTGGGACAGGTGTTAATCCTAAAATCTCACCTCGGCCAATTTAAAAGGTGGAAAACCTACAATAGGTATGCGGTAGCATGACCCGGCAGACGGATGTGGTTCCCAAAACACATTTACTTGTCTGCATTGCAGAGTATCGGTTCCCATGTATCAGCCAGATGGGAACAGATTGTATGAGGAACACGCATATAATATGATTAACTCACTGGACAGGCCGTCGATTCTATACAGTCGAACGCCATGCCGTCACCTAATGGTCATCCATACCCAATACTGTAATCATGTAGTCCGATGTAATAGGCATCACAAGAGATCACACCCACCCAGCGTGAGTGACAAATGCAAGCACCAATGTCGTTGCATGTGCAAGTGAGGGAGCGAGCGGGTGTAAGCATGTTTGGCTACCAGTATGCGAGTATTGCACTATTAAAGAAATGTGGAGTCTGAACAAGTATAAGAAGCTGTAACTAGAGGTCAGCAGTGCTTAACACCACACAAACCCACACACAATCGCTCTCAACTGCTGAAATGTGCCTTACTCACTCCATATCCAATGTCCTTGTTCTGGCCGCAAACAAAGAACCGTCCTTTGCAAGTGTTGGTAGCAACATCCTGCGCACACAGCTAATGTGAATTACCAATACACCATTGCAAATATACAGACAATAGACAGTACCACACACATGCCATATAGCACAGTCATCCAACAGTATAGCAATATACTAGCATATATGTCCGGACCACTGGTGTTTGCAGACCTGGCCATCTTGTGTTTACATGTGTGAGCATGACCGTTCCGCATGTTGTCGACTGACATTGCTGTCATAACTTCATTTGTTTGAGCATGCCCAGTATGGTCAACTGGATCGCATGTGTTAGATGTCCAGGTAGTCAGTACTGTGGTGCCGACCTCTGCGTTGTACACTGACAGGTGGCATGCTGTGTCTGCAGGGTATCCATCGGTCATGTGGCATTGACTGTTGCTACATTTCTGCACAGCATGGGGGGACATCCGACTGTATCCTCATTCCTACACAGCACTGGGGGGGGGGCGCACCTGACTGTTACATGTGTACGTTGGAAGGGGGGGCACAGCTGACAGTTGTACACTTTTGCTACTACTGTACTGGTATGTCAAGTACTCCATTTCAGTGTGTAGACCTACCTAATGTGCTGGCTAGAGGCATACCAGTGTACTTCAGATCTTAGCTTTAATTACCAACATATTAGTTTCAGACGTCCTAGCCTTCACAACCTATATCCAACTGCCTGGCCTGCTGTAGTCTGTCTGTGTGTGTCTTTGGGGGGGGTCATCCATTGGGCATATTCAAAGGCCATTATACAGCATTTGTCTGTGTTGGTCTACACCTGTCCAGCTGGTTGAGACTTGTGTGGGCTGCATGGACACACATGATGTTCAGCCCATTATCCGCTGTGGGTTAGGACACCCTGTGTACTACTGGTTACTATTGTGACCCTGGTATGTGCTACAGATGTCATGGTGCCACTATGGACATCTACTGTCCGCTGCCTTAACATTCAGCCACCAAATTCCCTTGCATGCTCACATCCATACCATAGCTACAGGTAACAACACATTCTAATACAACCGCCAATTGGTAGGTTGATTGACTTACCTTGAGAGTGTGCCAGACCTGAGGATGGTGCTGGAGGGCTGCCTATGTGGGATGCACACAGTGCACTTCTGATACATGGCTGAGCACAGATAGTGTCATGTTTGGCATCCCTTTTACTGTCTGTGCGAGTCAGAGAGGGTGACATTCCCTGGGTACCTACTGTGTCAGTTCATATGCTATGCGTTGCCTCTTTGCCAAGGCCAGGTCATAGTGGGCATGCCTCCTTCAGATACTGGGGCCGGCTCAGGTAGATCCTCCTCCGAATCACTCTGTGCCTGTACAGGCCTTGGCATTGTTGGTGGGCTGTGTGGCCCTGCCCCATGCTGTTCCTGTTGCAGCTGTTTCCGCAAGATCATATTGTGTAGCATAGCACATACCATAACAATTTGGGTGCATGTAGCTGGTGAATACTGCAAGGCTCCATCAGATGTGTCCAGACACTGGAACCGTGACCTGAGCATCCCAAACACACGCTCAATTATATGTCTTGCCTGTGCGTGTGCCTCATTATGGCGTAGTTGTTCAGGTGTGTGTGCATTTCTGATGGTTGTCATCAGCCACGGCTCCAGTGGGTACCCAGCATCCCCCACTAGGTGATCATAGGGGATGTCCATATTGGCAAAGGTGTGATACAGCTGCGTCAGATGCCATATATTGGAATCATCATAGCTTCTAGGGCAGCCAGCACACACATTCAGTATAATGCTCTGGGCATTGCATACAACCTGGCAGTTGATGGAGGGGATGCCCCTGCGGTTAATGTAGGCCCTACCCCGCTCACCGGGTAGTGCTTTGATGCATATGTGCATGCAGGCTATAGCACCCACTACCCCAGGGTAGTCTGCCATTTGGTGGAAGAGACACATATTGCTGGTCAACACTTCACATGTGTTGAGGAAATGTACGTGCTCACTGGCATGTGGTGACATGGCATCCAGGAACTGGTGGAATACTCTGGATGCAGATGCCTGTGAGATCCCCATGATATCCCCAGTTGTGCTTTGGGAGGTACCTGTGGCTAGTATACCTAGGCCTGCACATACCTTGGTATTCACTGGGATGGGTTTCCCTCAGCCTGTTCGATGTGTCAGGTGTGGCCGGCACAGCTCAACAATCTGCTGTAGGAGGTCTCTGTCCACCCCATAGCACTCCACTATCTCCAGCTCATGTAGCCCCTGGTATTACCCTGGGTCTGTACAGTCTTCTCTGTCTCCTTACTGAGGGTTGTTTGGCAGCATTCACATCCTCACCACCCTCAGCCTCCTGCACAGGTTGGTCTATGTTGCCTGCTGCAGCCCTTCTCATTTCTTTGGATTGTTTCATAAAATTTCCCCACATGTATACACTGGTGGTGTAGAGTGTGGAAAAAACCCATGGGTATGGTGCTTGCTCACTTTATCATAATGTTCTGGGCCGGGCTGGGCCTGTAATCTGCTGATTGTGCTAATTATTATGTGTTTGCGCAGCTTGTATACCTTGACTACTCTCCTACTGCTGTTGTCCCTCCCAATTGCACTAGGCAGGTATAGACACACCCCTAGCCTAGGTGTGCTAAGGCAGGAGCAATCCCGAGACACAGGGCTCCAATGTACGTACAGTATGCCTGACACCCCCCCATGCTTTCACTTACATTCGAGTCCTGCACCCAGCTATCTATAGACATACACTCTTGGGACCTGCATCACACCCTGGGGATAAACGGGATTCACTATTTTCCACCTCGTTTGCATAGTATTGTCTTCTAATGCATAGTTACATGACCCATACTGAGCCTCCACAAAAATAGCCACTGCTTACTGTCAAGTAGATCCAACTGGTTAAAAGCACCTTACTATCACCGTGTTTGATGTCCCTTGTTCTTCCCAGCAACAAAATAACTGGTTTCTACATGCCTCAAACCCAGGACCCTGCACACTACAGATGATGTGCTTTATCACTAAGCCATGGCAGATATACATACATTTGAGGTTATCACGTACAGCTCATCCAGCACAGGCATTCAAAGGTATCGGGCATGTATTCCATCATGTAGATTTGTGTGTGCTAATGTCCATATATATATATATATATATATATATATATATATATATATATATATATATATATATATATATATATATATATATACACACACACACACACACACACACACACACACACACACACATATACATGCACATACGTAGATATAGAATATATATCACAACAGCAGACCACGTGACACCAAAGCATTAGACAAGAATGAAAAGGAAATCACATGCACCTCCTGCATTATGTACTGGTGTTACTATCAAGGCAAGTGGGATTTTGTGCATCACATGGGTTCAGACTGTATTAAGGGTAAGATTAGGGCTGCTGACATTACTCAACAGACCTACTGTGAATGTATGTGTATGTCTTGCCAACCCAGTCTCTTGGGCGATTGTGACATTTATGAACACTATATATTAAAACAACAAAACATGCTCCTCAACACATTCTGGAGCTAGCCACTCACAGATGGCAACACATAGAATATGACTGTCCAACACCCACACCAGTCATGCCTTGGAATAGAGCACCTACCTGTCTATTCTATCACACTACAGCATTACACAGTTACAGAGCACGCTACCGAGATTAGTGGGACACAGCACTCCCAGAGACGTTCTTCTAGGTGGGTGACATCAACAGCAATGGAAAAGATGCCAATAGGGACTGTATGGAGTGTGAGCAGTCTAGAAGCATATGACTGTCCCCAGGCAGACGGAGACAAACACACGCCAGTGGTGTGATCAGGACAACTGTCTATCTATGGACCACTATTACAATAATACGTAAATACGAGCCACGCCGCAGACACTACAACTTTCAAGACTGTCAATATGATCTTCTAGGAATGCAGACATCGACATGGATGCTGGCAGTTATGATGTACATACCTGTGAACTAGTGTGTTCAATGTAGGAATCCATCCCGAAGTGGTGTATGGCCATCTGTTGACTGGACGACCACTATCGTTATACAGGGTTACAATGGCCATGCCCATACACAGAGAGGCACATAACTGACACAAGGTGTCACTGGGCATGCTCACACACTTAGTAGCACACGGCCGTTTGGAATGCACTATGTGTCCATCTACACAAGGTCATACTGGGCATGCTCACACAGTAGTAAAGGGCTGTTTTGTATGCACTCTGATTCTAAACACGGAAGGGCACAGTGGTGTCAATAGTTGTCATTGTTAGCATGAACACTGCACTCCATATATCTGACACTGATTTTCTACACAATGTCTGCTGCTGTCCGTTACCTTATATGTACCAATCTAAACCAGGCGCACTAATACCACCCATGGTGATGTCCTGCCAGGAGTGGCTACTTCGCCCATATAGTGCCATACATAGACAAATGTCTTGAGACCAGGTTAACACCCTCACACCTAGAAGACAACTGCATTGTATGTGTATGCTAAACAGTGCTAGATGTGTAGCATTCGTAATCACAGCTGCCCAATGTAGATCCAACAATGGGGAATACTGACATCTGTGCAGTGAGGAACGCCTGGCTGAAGGCTGAGTTGTGCACAATAGCACTACCATCGTATACCTCAGATACAGACATGTGGGCCATAACACAGTTACGGACCGCTCCAGGTGGTGGTGTTCCCAAGTACATAAAGACCACTCACATGTACTGACCAGTGCACCCTCAAAAGGCATCACAGATGTGTCAGGTGCAGATCACAGTGTCAAAAGCCACATTCTAGGATGTAGCCCTCAGACATCACCATGTCCTTGGGCCAGCAACACACATCCATACATGTGGTAGAACATATATTAGTACAACACCATGTGACCCATGACCAGTGGACTGTACTTAGCTCTACAGCAACTGTGCAGACTACCCATGTACTCACACAGTTGCATCATGTATTATGCAATGCAATGATACCACTGTTCGTAACCAGGCCGGCAGTACACATAACAGGGGCCCTAGGTCATATACAGCAGTAACAGATGACTGTTGCTGTACACCAGTAAACACCCTCATGTTTGGATATGACATACATGTACCTGCCGTGGATATGTACATGCCACACACACACACAAAACATATGTACATAGCATAGCTATTGCTGTCCTCCATGCAGACAGGTGGCTACAGCAAATATACACATTCACATGGAAGGTAGGTCCATGGCTGTTGAATGCTAACAGTACATAAGGTGTGATATCAATGTTGACTGAGATAACATTCCCTCTGTACTGGTTACCTATGACAATTATCATATCATACAACAGTCCATGTGTCATGTATGTCATCACACATGTCCACCAATTGCAATGCCTACAAACATGGCTAAATGACAGGAATGTAGGACCTACACACATGTACATGTAGTGGTGTGCGTTCATCTACCATGCATGTGCAGTAGCTGATGTTTGCAGGTGATCTGTGTCTTACTACAACATGCAGTTGCACTGCAGTCCCATCATTGCCAACTGTATATGGTGATATACTGACAGTACGGTAAGATGTACATCAGGTATGGATGGATGTGTGAACATAAAGTGGTGGGCCATCTTTGCAGATGGATGTTTGCTGAAGACAGCTCATAGGTGTGTCACAAGCCGTCCTACCATAACATGTGCAAACACTATGTTTCTGTTAATTGAACGGGAAGACATACAACCTACACAGCGGTCAGGGTGTCACTGATTGTAAATCACTTGACACCTGTAACACCTAAGACCTCCCGTGTGCATATATCAGCACAATTGCCAAAGGTAGCGTCGGTACACATTGTAATGCGGGCAATACTGCTGCATGTCTGTCATACGTATCATAAGATAGCAGGTGTTTGATTCACAGTACTGCCATGTGTGTTTGCTTGTGTGTTCATATATGCCACATATGGTGAGGAATACATCCCAATTATTACTCACACCCTTGTACACTGTTGTAGAGATCTGTACATACTGTAATGTAGAAAGCAAGATATAGGCAGGGGTTGGGTGTGTATCACACACATGTGAGCTATCTGTATGCGCATGACATAGGTGCATTCAATTGTGGACTCCACAGTATGTGTGTGTGTGTGTGTATGCATGTATGGCTGTCTGGTCCATGGAGCGAGGATGTATGTTACCATAGTGAACAGATAGGACCCCTAACCCCTACAGGTGATGCAATCTACTACCCTGTTGATGCCGTCGATCTTAGGCATTACTGACTACCTGTACATGTTCATTCTCTGTGTCGCTTCATGTGGGTGCACAGTATTGTAATGTTGATTACCACATAGGCAGGGGTCCTCACCTCAACACTATCAGTTGTGTGTGTGTGTTACAGTGTCATTGACCCCGTGAGTGTGGGCATGTTACTGGGTGTCTGAATACATGTGTGCAAATACCTTTGTGTGTGTGTGTGTGTGTGAGTGTAGTTGTGTGTTCTCATCCTGTAATGTGAATGTGTATTACTGCTACACAGTGAGGCCTCAAGCTATCAACTGGACTCTACCCTTGTCATCAGCTAGACCACTATGTAAACTCCCCACCCCATGTAACTGTACCTGTGATGTCACCCGGTATGGATGTTACGTCTCTAGCCACTGTAGCTTAGTACACAGCTCCCATGCTCCTGGATCAGTAGATGTGTAGACATCTTTGGAATGTCAGCCTTTCTAACAGTGAGGCTGAAGCTACGAATAGCATGTTGGTATTGCCATACATACCTGTGAGCAGTCCACATTTACACATGGGAAACTGCAAACACTGGCACTCAACAGCACATGCAATTAGACCTGAAGGAGGGAAGCAGGACATCATTACCAACATGCTGTTACTGTTATTACCAAGACACATACTGTGAACAGAAAACAATGCATTCTAAACCTGTACTACATGGTATGTCTGCTGCATGTCAACAGTACACAACAATTGTAATCTACACTTATCTCCCTATTCTGTTCACCCTGTGCATCAGACCATATGAACATGTCCCTGCACTGATGGTGTGGATGACAGGGATGTGGCACAGGCATCATCATATGCACAGGGTGATAATGTTTGCCAGGGGCCTAGGCTGCACCAGTGGATGACATCATGTGTGTGGGTTAGGGCCTGTGATCTAATTGGCCATGTGTGGTTGTTATGCATGTGAGTGTTGCGGTGCCCTACAGATGTTTCTGGTGTGTGCATGTATGTGTGCACACAGTTCTGCCATGTGTCTGGCCTACAAAGGGGTATTACTGACAGCTCCAGACTGTACAGACCAGGATTTACAGCTCACGGTGTCCAGCCATGGCCACGTGACCTGTGCCTGCCAGGGGCTGCACGGGTACTACCAGGCAGAGGTGCAGATTAGGTACTGTCTGATGACACATGTCCACTGGAACTGTGCCCCCATCGGGACTGTCCAGGGCCACGTCCATGTGGCCTGCTGTGTCCTGTGATGCTCATGGATTGTCATGCCACGGTCAAGGATACCAACCATGTCACCCAATCGTCTGTCCAAAACCTCAGCAATCTGCTGTTGAGCATTTGACAATGCCTGGATGTTGTCATTTAAAGAACGGATAGCAGCCCTCTGAAGCCTCTGCCCTTCTCTGTTCTGCCATTCAGCATGTGCCTGTGCCGCAATTACAGTCTGAAACATGCATCTGGTGACACCAGCTGCTGTGCTCTGTCCTGCATGGGCATGTCGGCCAGAGGTCCTCCTACTAGCAGCACTGGCCACATGCCTGTGTGGCCCATCTCCAGTCATTTGCCTGACACCATGGAATGAATACACACCTTCCATAGCCACCACACTTTCCTGTTCCAAGCTACCACACGCTAACTGTCCTTCCTCTATGGCCACTGGTGATGGGGTATGTGTTGGCATGAGATCTGTGTGCGGGATGAGGGGGATATAGGTGGAATGGCAACCAATGGCACAGATTCAGCCCCTGACAACCCTGCCTGTGCCTCAAGCATATGTTCATCATCACTGCTAGAGTCTGTGGGGACACTAACATCAGATGGACAGCAGGAGGGTAACACACCTACATCACCTGTGAAGGCAAACAAAGACTCTACATTACACAGACACACACACACACACACACACACACACACACACACACACACACACACACACACACACACACACACACACACACACACACACACACACACACACACACACACACACACACACACACACCATGCATGTGATTTAATAGAAGGCATGCAACATGCATGTGATACAGCAGATGGCATGCAGCTCAGACAATAATAATGGTAGTTATCATACATCCCTGGATTGCACACAACAGCAAGCATGTGTCATATCAGAAGCCACGCATTTCACACAATCATGGTAGTAAGCATGCATCCCTGTGTTACACCATGTGGACCATCACAGGTTAACAGTACACATGGCTGATGTGTGGCATATGACCTTGACATTAACATGTAGTATGACATGTAATCTGCTGACGTGTGCATTGACATGCATACATGTTTGACACAATGGTGTCCTGTCACATATACAGTGGTGCAATGGTGTCACATTGCAGTGTTGTCTGTCCGCCCTACAGATAAAATGCACTTTTAGCAGATGTGCATGACCATTGAAGGGTATTATGAGGTGTCTATATTGCTATACAGTGTGAAGTACAGGCACAGTGCCATTGCATGGAATCATAAGGTGTCTCTATTGCTATACAGTGTGGATTACACACACAGTGCATAGCCATGACTGTGTGCATACACAATACATATATACTGTGGATTGTGACCCACGTCACTGAGGTGTATACACAGTAAACCATGATGTGGAATGTGTGACAGGTCACCGAAGGACATATGGATGACACCCCTGCACATCTGCAAACATATTTTAGCTGCCTGGCAACCATGTCCACAATTGGCAGACTTGTCAATAAACCATGTCCCACATGACATTTGTGTACCACACACACACGAGGTGCATGGCTGGTGACTAATGTCATGCTGTGACACAGTCATGATGCTCAACACATCGTATGTAGTCAAATGAAGTTACGCTTCCATAAGCTGTGCACAGGTTTGTAGGATATCCAGTGTTCCACATCTGCAATATAACCATACAACAAAGGCTATAGTTGGACCATGTGTAGCCAATGTACAACAGGGTGTACACACAAACACATCACATCTACTGTGTGTTACTACATGTCTCTGGCCATCCTCCATGGCCATGTGTGAACATATGTTGGCCAAACGGTTGTGATGGTCATCTATCTCACATGTCTATGTTGTCCCATATGACATACACCCACAGATGTCATATACTCCACTGTCCACAGGGTTATGCAGACAAAGGGTTATATGCTTAGTATGTGGGGTATGTTTTATGGGATAGTGAGACAATGTTGCAGCCGGACCACTACATGTCATGGACATGTCAGATGGCACATCACAATGTGTGCACTTATAGCAGGGGCATAATCCACAATGGTGAATCCTGTGGGCTGCCCATACTCCAGCTCACTGTGTAGTACTGTTTGTGTACCCCACAGGTGTAGTTCTGATTTATAGTACATGTTCCTACATTGAACAACACCTCCACCATTGTATGCACAGCTGTCCACACATCTAGCAATGACAGTGTCGGTGTTTCACTTAGTTTGTAAGTATTGCACATGGGTAGCCAGTTTGATGGATTGCAGATGCGATCTGTATATTATGAGCAGACCATACATTATGTGTACATGTGTTAACTGGCCACATGGCGAATAGATCTGTGCATTAACATGCCTGATACTTATAACTGTCTCAACTGCAATGGCCTGCTGTCTCTGCGGAATGCCAGAGGTACCTATATAGGGGTGACACAGCAGTATGATCATTATCAATGCCTGTATGACAGCTACAGGGTGCAATGTGCATGTTGACACATTTGCCAGTACAATAGGATATACTATGGAATATGTACATGTGTGCATACACAGAGTAGCATACTATAGTATGCAGCATGTGTGTATACATGCCTTGCATATGATGTTACATTACATATTGTACAGTGACACATGCAACTATATGGGACATAATAGTTATATGTGCAGTAGTGACTTACCAGGCAACTCTGGGCTCAGTGGTTGAGAGACACCCACCTCCACAATGGCAGCTAAGGTTTGTGGATGTGGTTCTGACGGTGTCCCCAGATTGGCCAGTACCTCCTCGGTACATTTCAGTGGGGACTGTGTTGGTGGCCCACCACCTGTTGCACCTTGTTCCCTGGCGATTGCATTTGCATGCTGTTTCGCACATCTGATCAGGTCCGTGCAGTGTCTGCTCACCTGCTGGTATGTGCGGTTATGGCCACCCACATCATTAACCCTCCTGCGAAGTTCCTGCCACAGGTCATCCCGCTGCTGTGCATGCTGTGGCACATGGCTAAACAGGACATCATAGTTCTCTTGGAGGTAAGATATAAGGGCCTCATCCTCCAAGCGGGTATAGGCTGGGAGCCTTGCTTTCCGCATATCTGGAAGATATAATGATGGAGACAGGTCACAGTATCTCAAAGATGCACAGAGAAACAGCTGCACATACATGTGTATCACATTTATTGCATATAAACAGTTGTCTTTGCAAATCTTCATGACACTGACACCACTGACATGTTTGTGTCACACACATGTGACACCCAATGGGGAATGGATATTATCACCATATATGTGTGCCACCTGATTACATTGCTCATACTCCATGTGGATGCTGTCTTGATGTGGGCATGTCTGTTTGCCTGTACTGGTGTTCTTACCTATCAGCACATGCCTGGATGTGTCCACATTAATGCTGTCGACCTTGATGCTGTGTATATGTCACATATCAACACATACACTGCCTTAACGGACATGACCTGTGACAATGCAGACCTGCACACAGAAGCCTTTACATGCATCTGTTTTGCCATGTACATCTACACGGCACTGTACAGCAGTTCAACATCCTGCCACGGGACACTGGCTAGCCGGATGGTATTTGCAGGGATGGTTATCAACTATAGCATGTACGGCCAAGATCATGTAGTAGTCTGTATGCCCTGGGCCATGTATGAGCATAGGATGTAAGGTTACCTAGCTATAGCCGACAGCCATGTTTCCAGCGCCAGGTGAAGCAGTACCACATAACTGATCCAGACGGTTAATAATACATCTACCATGCGGTCATCACACCATGTCTGACAGAGGTGAAATGTGCAGCTTTGCTGGACAGGGTTGCATAGTATGGCAGGAGTATGTAACATGTATGGTACAAGGATCTGTCCAGCATGTGGCGATCCTTGTACTAGGAAGGTGGATGTCCATGACGTATGTATTTCAGATCAGGATATGTACGTGAAGCATGTCCAACATCACAGTGTTGGACATGTCTTTATGCAGGATAGGCATCATACTACATAGTGGAAATGAGGATTGTGAAGGCTGGTGTCACCCATCCAAACATGGGCAATACCCCTTAAAGGTGATATGTGACCTGATATTGGTCACTTGAATGATGAGTATGGCTGTACAATGATCTCCATATTCATGGATGGCACCCTGTCATGATTAGGGTTGCCTGTTATGACTACCTAATAGGCTTGGTGACATCACTAGCTCAGGGAGATAAACTGCACAGCACCATCCCTTACACACAGTGTCCATTATGTTGACCGCTGCCTAGGTGGTAGTTCATGGGTACAGGGTTATTAACCTAGCAGTGACAATGCAATATGCAGCTGTCAGATTGTGCACATATGTCACACACCGCACCCACAAAGCCCATTCTGTATGATGTCCACAACACTGAGTCAGCTATTGCTCCTAAGTCATAGCCATTTGCATACTTACATAGGCAGAGGCCTCCCAATTGTCTGTGTGGTATGGGCTACAATGAGGGGGAGTACAATGAATTAACCCTATTTTACTGTAGCTGCCACTGGTGTGATATGCACATATTACTCAGACACCTTTTGTAGTGCTGGTTCTGTCAACAGTCCACTGGCAGAACACTCTTGTGACATACAAATTTACATCTGGTATACTGAGTGTAGGTGGAACACAGCATGGGTGATGATGTCCTATGACCTGTCACAGGTATGATATGCAGTGTGAAATCATCCATACTGTCATCTACATCTGTACTGCTAACAACATATACGTTGATTAAGGTTCATGGACTTTCAGACCAGACTCAGCAGGGTAGTAGTGCAGTGCCTCCCATTATGAGCGGTGTCTCCACTTTGTGGATTGTGTTAACTGTTGGTGTGCACCATTCAGTGTTTTCACAGACTGACATGAAGCTATGTTTTACATGATGTGTATGTGTAGAGCAAACTGTTTTGCCATATGCGTATGATACAACCAGGGGTGTGGACAGGTCATATGCAGCCTGAGTGCAATTTGTACCATCATAGTTATGGTTACAGGGGCTCTGTAGTGTTCATGGATATGTAATTGTGTACCTGTTGGGGGGGGGCAGTGTGTTTATGTTATCCAACACCCTATCTGTATTGCTTATTCATGCTCAGCACTTGTTCAGAACATGTAAGCACTTCATGAGCTACTAATTACTATAGCACTCAATCCTCCTCATTACCTACAGGTAAACACTGTTTGTACTTACATTTCCTGCTTGCTTAGAGTAAAACAGCTCTTGTACACACTTTCCTCACATATCTAGTGAGAAATAGTTAAATATTCAGGCATGTCCAAGTGTCAATTCCCAGTGTTAAAGCCTGTCTATATGATGAATATGGGCATCATGAGGCAATATAGAAATTGTCTTGTGTACACAGTCAATACTCCCCTCCTAACATACAACACTACAACCTGTGGGAGATGCACATATCTAGCCATGCTGGAGGTAAAGCTCTCTCCAACCCAGACTGAACCTGACAATCATGTGGGGATGTTAAACGTTTGCACCACACCACACTCATCACATAGTCTCACTAGATCTCCACCACCACAGGTCACACATAGTAAGACTACAACATTTGCAGAGCCTCTCAATACTACTCTGTCTAGGCAACAGAGAATTCCATTACAGAAACACAGGCAGCCCCCATCACCCAACACAACGCCAATTACTTATAGCCCACAGACTCAGTGTGCCCATCAACCACAGTCAATAGGGCGATATAAAGTATCCAACATACTAGTCATAGGTGACTCTATAGGTGGTCACACTGATGTCCCACTCAGCAAGCTACACAAGGTGATAGTTACTATCAGCTGCCTGTCGGATAACAGGATCTGCAACATAACCTATGCACTCAGGTCACTCCTCAACAGGTACAATATGACTGTCATTCTCCATGTTAGTGTGAATGCCCTGAGATATACGTTCCTGAACTACATGTAAAGAGACATGGAATAGTTCTCCGATCTTGTAGCCCAGGCAGGTATCACCCTAGCCCTGAGAAGCATCCGGCCATAGTCCAGACTGATAATGCAGTACAAGGACTGAATTATTTACTTCAACAGTTGGCTATGCTTCTGATGTCATTCCAAGGGTATCCAGTATCTGTCTGCTTTGAATGACATGGTCGACAGCCTGTTTTAGGCATGGTTCAAATAACATATTCACCACCATAACAGGAACAGGCAAGCAAAACCTGACGGTAATGCTACTCAATGCTTGACATCTTCATCTCAAATGCACTCACCTGAGGCACTCCTTGTAATGGACCACTTCGATATCTGTGCAGTGACTGGGACCTGCTTCTAGGCTCCTAAGAGCAGCCCTGCACTACCAGGCTAGTACTCATACCACACCTTTCAGTCATGTAACCAGGACCAGAACACCCATGGTGGAGGTGTGTCCATATTTTCCAAGGATATCCACACCTCCAGGTTGGTTGCTTAGCACAATGCATCAGGGGTAATCCAAGTGCAACTATCTCTAGCCATAATTGCTATACAAATTGTAGCTTGCTACAGATACCACACCATACCCCATGGTTAACGGTCCTCACTTCTTGGTGTACTGGAAAGTAGGGTTTAAACAGACACTACTGATGTGCGACTGACACTACCCCACCATTAACTGGGATACCAACTCATGTACCGACACATTAGGCCAAGGCTTTCTGGGATTCATAACCTCCAATCGCCTGGATCAACCTATCCACACCACCACCAGGGGCAACAATATCCTAGACCTAGTCATTAACAACATGTGTGACTGGTGTTCCACACCTGGGGTTATCTCCTCGTTGGTCAGATCTGAACGTACGCTAATCACCCTTGTTATTCACATCCTGGCACCACACCCTTTATGGAAAACACAGTACAATATTTCTACAAAGCCAACTTCAGGCTTCTTATGACAGCAGTAGTAAACATCATGACACCCATGCAGATGGACAATACAGTTACAACCACTGAATCATACACAACTGCACTTAATTAGCACTTACACGACTGCATGGATCATGCTATCCCAAACAGAGCCATGATGGTACCCACCAGAACATGGACGCCACTCTGGTGGTCCACTGCCATGGGCATAATGTACAACAGAAGGAGGAGACTGTTGCAAAGTGGAGTACAATCCCATGAGTGGAGGAGCTCCCTGGTCAGCCTCAGTAGGAATCTGAGATCCCTTATCACATCCTCCAAAGCTAGCTACATAAGACTAATTCCAAGGACTACCACAAAGCGTTCTAGAGGTATGTCACTACTCTTGATGGCGATACCCACATCTGCTCTGACATACAGCAGTTAGGCATGAACATTACAGAACCGACTGATATAGGCAACATCCTGGCAGATAGGTTCAGTGCTAACTTTACACCCCTCTCACACCCTAAAAGGCCCATATCTATACAGGAACAATGCAGAGTCCCAGCAATCACAACTGCGCAGTTCAAAGCTGCACTCTCTAAAGCCAGGAATACAGCATCCATGTGACCATACAACATCCCAGGCTGTGATTTCCACGAACTTCAGAACGAAATGGCTCCCCACTTGGGCACCATATTCACTAATAGCCTTGCAGCAGGCATTGTGGCCCCTGAATGGCACACAGCAACAGTTATCACACTCCACAAAGGTGGTGCCACAATGGACCAGGGGAACTATTGTACTATACACCTGACTAGACTGTTCTGCAAGGCTATGGAGCACATCATCATGGATCTCATTCACAGAGACATTGGTGGCCTCCAAACCTTTGATCCCACCCAGTTTGGATTTGTTAGGGCCAGGCCATGCCTCCTAAACCTGGTGGAGTCCTTTGAGACAGTTACCAAGGTAGTAGATGAGGGTAAGGAGGTCCACACAGCCTACCTTGACCTCTCAAAGGCTTTCAACACCGTTCCACATTTTGGTATTGTCAACATAAACATCCACCTGCACATCAACCCCTACATCACGAGATGTTATGCAAAGTGTCTCACGGCCAGAGCCCACACAGTGAGGGTAGCATACCCTAGTTCCTACTGTAAATCAGTTACAATTGACATCCCCCAGTCCTCGGTCATAGGGCCCCTCATGTTCAGTATATGCTTCTCTGAGGTACAGGCTAGCACAGGAGGACTTACCATGAATAGGTTTGCAGATGACTGCAAACTAGTGGCCATGATTGATTCACCAGCTGATACAGACACCCTCCATAAGGGTGTCATTGGGACGGATACCTGGTGTCAATAACATGGCCTCAAGCTGCATGCCACAAGGTGCATAGACATCCTCTTTGGATTACACCAATCACCCGCGGACTATCACATAGGTGGTAGTCCCCTACATACAAAAGACATAATAAAGGATCTTAGAACCCAAGTAGATAGCATCCACTCCTTGGTAACCATATTGCCAAGGTGGTGTGGATATCCTTCTACGTGGCCACCCTAATCTCTAATGGGTTTGTAGCCAGAACAAAGGCAGCCATTGTGCCTCTCTACTCATGAATTATGAAACACATTAAAGGGTACAACACCCCATTTGGGATGTACCTTATGAGACAACAACAATGGCATTAAATACCACAACATTACCACACCAAGGGGAATACTGACCTCCGAAGGATGACGTATGCAGCCCAACTACAGAAACCCCAGCTGTACTCATTTTCATGCCACATACTCAGAGGTGATCTCTGCTGAACATAGAAGGCCCATGTCTAAAACAATATTGATGGATATGCTCCACTTAAGCAAAAGCCACTGAAAGCCACATGCGCTGGGATGTGTACCTAAATGCAACGATGACTAGGATGTGCCGGAGGGATACATTCCTGACCTGGACACTCACCATGCTTTGGAACATGATTCCTATGCACATCAGGCAGGGACCCTCACTAGCACTCTTCAAGAGATAACTTGATGGGTGGATGGGAGACAGACATGTACACCAGGGATCACTGCAGTGGCTCTGCTGTACAGAGGCACAGGAAACGAATGTCTCTGCTGTTCACAGGCACAGGACACTAACCTAGGGAGGTGCCACAAGTGAAAACACTGTAGTTAGGCTTACAAATGGCCTTGGCCAGACAGCATAGTACCTAACTATGAACCTATGAAGCTATTACATGTCCTTTGTGCATGGATAATTGACTAGCTCTTCCATTTCAATTAGCTATCATGTTGATACACTGTCTGGTGACTACAAGTCATATGTATCCTGTTATTGTGTATTGTACATGCCAATAGACATACCTGATGTTTGCATAACATAATAATACTATGTAAAATGTTAGACATATCTACCTACAATACTGTACATTTCACATTTTTGCCACAATATACCACAATGAAAATCATAACTGCACAGCAGGTTCACCTTAGACATGTTATTCTCAATTATACACCCATACATACGCCTACTGTTACAGTATATCAACATATACTGTCCCCTGTTATGGCACATACTTGTTGGACAAATCCTGCTACTGACAACGGCTGGAGTGGAATTGTTGTATTTAAAGTCCTTATGTAGCATCCCTTGTGGTGTATGAGGTGTTTACCTTGTGGCCCACAGCAGTATACACAATTTCTATGAGCGTTACTATGCTCAACAATACATCACTACATAATACCTTTTTCCCCTATATGCATTGCGTACACTTTAATTATTACTGAAAAGGTACTACATACACTAACATACTGAGTGTTCTACATACCTTATTAGTATCCCAAGTTGATGATAATATAAGTCCTATTCATTTTCTGTTTTAACAGTTTTCTCATATGTACATACGGTTTGAATGTATGACAAGCCATCCTTTTATACGTAGATACCAGTAACATGTGGTATCCTGTCACCAATTGGTGTTCTGGAGTAGATGATTACATGCACATCAGCTGTGCAGCTACTCCATTAGCCAATTACATGGCAACAGTGGGGTATAATTGAATACTCCACTTGGGCGTTGTCCCTTTGCCTTATCTTCGAGGAAGACGGCCTGAATGTGTTGTTTGTGATGAATTGCAACAGCTATATGGAGACACACAGAGATATATTAACTTCATGGCCCCTGTGGATTGTGTGTAATGGCTAGAGGATGTAGTTCTACATGTGAGTGTAGCTGTTATATGAGCCGTCTGATACGGGATTATTGCAACCAAACCCTGTAACATCGGCGTCTGTTCCATTGTACAATAGCAACGATTTCACATAGTGCCATTATAGTGTGTCTCTCACAAGGTATGTTTAGGCTTCTGCATATGTCATAGAGTGAGTGGATGTTTGTGATGTTATTACAGTATGTATTGCAATTGTTTTGGGTGTGGGGGAGATGTAGGTGGGTGTACATAGCAGATGAAGGTGTATAGGAACTGCATTTATACATATTCCATATGTTTGTGAGGGCTCCTTCCCTAATTGAAGACCTATCATTTAGTAGACTAATACTATGGTTATTGCAGGCTTATTCATTAAGCCATTGTTAATTGGTTCCTGTATAGCATGCAGGTGATGTTGGTCCTTCAATCCCTTCGGAAATACATCAGTATGTAATGAAATGTTGCTACATGAAAGCTGTCTCATGTATTTCTGTCACAGATATTTGCACTCATTGGAGTTGTGTTGGTGACTGAACCTCTTTGGCTTGGGTTGCCATCTTTTCAAATGGCCATAGTGGGACATTTGCAGGACACACATCAGATTTTAGAGGCCGACACATACCCATGGTCAGTACAAAGTATAGAACTTTACATATATGCCTATATAAAAGCTTATATTCTTGTAGCAGTTTACTTGCTTATCCTGTTTCTTGTTACATGTAGGTATTTTAGATACAGATGACTATTTTATGCAACAATTACATTAAATATGGAACTTGCCAAACGTCTCAAGATTGTAGGACATTAGTATTTGTACTCGTTTTGGTCAGGACACTACTGCACATAGAGGGACTGCCCCTCGCAAGGTGGGACAGGTGGTAACCCTATCTTTGGCTCATGTCCATAGCACATATCTGTAATAGTGTATAGACATATATACTCTCCACATCCTTTGTTCATAATGTTCAGTCGTGGTGGAATGTGTGACTGCTATGGTCCATGTTATGCACATATTTGAAGACTTCAACCGCTGTATACGGCATACCCACGGATTCAGGAATGTACACACTTCCAACAACCACATTACCATTCCCAGACTCCCAAACCCCAAAATACCAAACTCGCAACAGTCAAACTCCCGGAACTAACACAAACACAGAACACACACATGCACACACAGACACACTGCTACCCATCACATCCAAACATCCAAACAAACCATCCTACACTACATATGGCCAGGTGGCCATGCCCCCATACACACCCCATGTGGGTGGCTGCGCCCCCCACACCACACCTACTGTAATAATCTACCTCTGAGATAGCACAAACAAACACACGAAGCAAACCCACACACACACACACACACACACACATTACAGTCCCCCGGAAACACACACCACACTCAGAACACGCACTTACATACACTACAGCAATCAGAAACACACTTAAACACAGTACCTACCTGGACCGCAGCACCAGAAGCACTAACTAAATGTCCCTTAACATCATAATAATAGTACTCGCGGTTCTAGTGTTCCGGTATTGTGGTCTTTTGGTCTTTAAGCCTTGTGATTATGCGTGTCAGTATGTAAAGCATTCAGTATTTGGTAGTATCTTATTTATATGTACCTCCATGGTTGTGTAGATGTTGTTAACCTATCTATATATTTGCATATATATGTATATCCATATATATCAATCTATATCTTTCTATCACCCTTTCTCTCTCTATTATATATGAGAGAGAGAGAGAGCGAGCAAACACATCTTTCGTTTGGTACATGGCGGTGTATACTATTTCCCGAACTCCGCCCTTTTGTGTTTTAACCTGTCACAATACACACCTGCCTTTGGTACATCTCAGGTAGCTTAGTGGTAGGTGATTGTGTACATGGTTGCGTGTTCTACTCCTGGCAGTGGTCGTTTTACCTCTCAGAGCAGGCACTATTAGTACAAGGTTAAATAACGCACATTTCAGCAGTTCTGGGCAGCTTTGCTCATGATCTGTGCGATATTCAGCAAAGGTTAGACCTGTGTTGCGCATATCCATGTAGTCATGTTTAAACGATGCTTACCGGCACTTACCGGTGCAAAAACCCTCTAACATGTGCTTAAACGTGCTCTAATGACTTGCATCCAACATCCATTATTTGGGTCATCGGAATTATGTAACAGCCCTTGCAGCTCGTGGAACCGGGAACATACACGAGACAGTCAGTGGCTTTACCACTGGGGCATCTGGGATATGTACAAGTGTTATGGTGTTTAGTATGTGGACTGTACTATGGCTGTTCCTCCATACTGCAAACAAATATGTAACTCAGTTAGTTTACATATGGATGATACCTATTAATGGCATGTCCAAGTGATACTTAATGGATGTGCTCCAGCTATGGGAATCCATGTCACAGTGAGCCACACACTGTAATGTGCTACACCTTGCCACAACCATAAATGGAGAATGCTGGGGTAACAGAAACCTGTCATGGGTACTCCCCATGCTTTGGAACTACATCCCTAATTACATTATATGGAGCCCCTCATTAACATACCAGGGAATCCTTGCAGAGTGGGTGGGGAACAGTGGTTACACCCCAGGGATACTGCAATTGGGTCTGCTCTACAGAGGGAAAGTTAGTTAATCAATGGGGTGGCAACAGCAGACACATTTTGGCTAGGCTTACGAATGGCCTCTGACAATTAGGAATGTACCTACCGATGTACCTAGGAACCTGTACATACAGTATCAACACATGCTGTTAGCTTAATTTACTGTTCAGGTGTTGACTTACCTTGTACCAATAGCTGTTGTGTGTGCAATAGTTGAAGGCTGTCTATGCAGGATGAGCACTGTAGACCACCTATACATGACAATTTACAGGTGGTCGTGTGTGTGTGTGTGTGTGTGCCATCCATTTTACTGTGAGTGCAGGTGGAGAAGTGTGTCAGTCTGTAGGGGCCTACACTGTCAGTGTATGTGCTATACGTTCCCTCTTTGCCAAGGCATGGGCATATTGGGCACGCCTCCGTCTGCCTACTGGGGCTAGCACAGGTGCCTGTGGTGCCCTTGGCAATTGCGGTGGGCTGTGAGGGCCTTCACCATTATGTCCCTGCTGCAGCTGTTTCCGCAGGATCATATTATGTAGCATGGCACATACTATGAAGATGTGGGCACACGTGCCTGGAGAGTACTGCAAGGCTCAGCCAGATATGTCCAAGCAACAGAACTGTGATTTCAGCATCCCAAACACACGCTCTATGATGATTCTGGTTTGTGCATGTGCCTCATTATGGAGTTCTTGCATGGGTGTATGTGCATTTCTGATGGGAGTCATCATCCATGGCTCCAGTGCATAGCCAGCATCCCCCACAAGGTGGCCATATGGGATGTCCCCCCTGACAAATACCTGGTACAGCTGTGAGGCATGCCAGATGTGGGAGTTGTGGTAGCTTCCAGGGCTGCCAGCACACACATCCGTGATAATGCCCTGGGTATTGCACATGAACTGGCAGTTGATGGAGTGGTATCCCTAGCAGTTTATGCAGCGCCTACCATGCTCACCGAGTGGTGACTTGATATATATGTGCATGCAGTCTATTGCATCCAGTACCTCCGGGTAGTCTGCCACATGGTGGAAGAGGTGCATATTGCTGGCCAACTCCTCCTGAGTTCGAGGGAAGTATATATGCTCATTGGCATGTGGTAACATGGCATCCAGGAACTGGTGGAGTTGCCTGGATGCTGATGCCTGTGAGATCCCCATGATATCTCCAGTTGGCCTTTGAAAGGTACCTGTGGCTAGTATTCTCAAGCTTACACATACCTTCATGTCCACTGGGATGGGTTCCCCTCTGTTGTTTCTGGCTCTGAGGTGTGGCCGGCACAGCTTAACGATTTGCTGTATGATTTGCTGTATGATGTCCCTGTCCACCATGTAATGCTCTACTATCTCCAGATCATCTAGCTCCTGGTAGGTTTCCCTTGGTCTGAACACTCTTCTCCTCCTCCGGTGCCTGAGGTGGTTGTCAGCATCATCCTCCACACCACCTTCAGTCTCCAACACATGCTGATGAATCACAGCTATGGCAGCCCCCAACATGTACATTGTAAAAGTTCCCCATCTGTTTACACCGATGGTGCAATGTTTGGGAATACACGAGTGTGTGTGAGGTGCCTTCACACTTTATATTATTGTACTTTGGAAGCTGGTGATGTCATAGGGTGTGTATGTACAATCCGAGCTGCAGGGTATCTTACTTATGTGTTTTACCACAGGTACTGCTATTGTGGTGCCTTTGGTTCATAGGTTCATAGGTTCATACTAGGCTATCTGCCCTGGGGCAATTATAAGCCTAGCCCGATTCTGTATGGCTTACGCCACCCCTTGATTTGAGTATACTGTGCCCTTTTTAAGGTTTAGTTTACTGTGCCTCTGTCTAATAGTGACACAGGAGTAATCCCTGGGACAAACCTACGATCCCCCATCCACTTATCGAGATTCTTTTTGAAGAGATTCAGTGA
Organism: Protopterus annectens; assembly: GCF_019279795.1. Classification (NCBI taxonomy): domain Eukaryota; kingdom Metazoa; phylum Chordata; order Ceratodontiformes; family Protopteridae; genus Protopterus; species Protopterus annectens. The sequence continues at coordinate 245,462,023 of NC_056732.1, read as the reverse complement.
GGTGCTCTGCCTCACATGAACTGGAATTCTATTCCAGAGTGAAGGGAGCCTCTGGGTTATGAACCTGTCCCTCCAGCAAGTTCTATTTATTTCTGTGCTGAGGTTCAAGTCCCTCGGCGTGTGGCTCTAAGGGATTTAGATTTACTGAGGTGGAGCATGTCCATTAATTCTGGATTTGACATAGCTTTGTATGTCAGGCATAGATCGCCTCAGTAGGCGGTATGCACCTGAGTAGAGCTGGAGTTTTTAACCGAGCAGCATATGGCATCTGTTTGAGACCCTTGATCCTCTTAGTGAGATACTTTTGGGGTCTTTCTAATTGCTGCAGGTGTCGGGTAAGGTACATCCCAAAAGGGGCATTGTATTCTATGATGGGCCTGATGAGGGATGAATAAAGGGGCACAATTACCTCTCTTGATCTAGATGTGAAACCCTTCGTGATGAGGTGGGCTATGTAGAAGGTCTTTCTAACCACTTTGGCAATGTGGTTTTCAAAGGAGAGATTGCTATCAACTTGGGTCCCCAGGTCCCTAATAACTTTCTCTGTACTTAATGGGTTTCCACCTATGTGGTAATTTGTGGGCACATTGTTTTTGCCAAAGGGTATGACTATACATTTTTTGTCATTTAGCTTTAATCCATGGTTCTGGCACCAGTTATCTGTCTCTGTGAGACCTTTTTGAAGGATGTCTGTGTCAGCTGGAGAGTTGATTATGGCGCCCAGTTTGCAGTCGTCTGCGAACTTGGTGAGCCATAGTCCTCCCACGTTTGCCTGTACCTCGGAAAAGTATATACCGAACAAGAGTGGTCCCAGGACAGAACCCTGTGGGTTGCCACTTGTGACCGGTTTCGAGTCTGACATGGCTCCAGCAACTCTCACTCTGTGGGTTCTGTCTTTGAGCCAGTTTGCGACCCATCTTGTGACATAGGGGTTTATATTTAAGCTGGATAGCTTATCTATGATGCCCGAGTGGGGTATTGTGTCAAATGCCTTTTGCAAGGTCCGGATAGGCTGTGTGGACTACCTTCCCTTAATTTATGGCTTTGGTGACTGTTTTGAAGAAGTCAACCAGGTTCAAAAGGCAGGATCTGCCCTTGACAAAGCCGAACTGGGTAGGATCTAGTGTCTGTAGGTCCCCAATGTCTTTGTTTATGAGCTCCATGATGATCCTCTCCATAGCCTTGCAGACTAAGTTAGTCAGGCTTATGGGGCAATAGTTTCTAGGGTCCGTAGAGGCTCCACCTTTGTGGAGTGGGACCACTGTTGCTGTACGCCATTCTGTGGGCACATATCCTGTAGTGAGGCTGAGATTGTATAGCTGTTTTATTTGAGGGATTAGTTCCTCTTGGAGTTCATGTAGGACGCAACCTGGGATGCCATCTGGTCCCATGGAAGCAGTGTTTTTTGCTTTGGAGAAGGCAGTCTTCACCTGAGCATCTGAGATGGTTGGGAGGCAGCCCTCTGCCGGGATAGATACTTGCTCTTTTGGGGGGGAGGGGGGGGAGAAGTTTGCACTGAACCTGTCTGCCAGGATATTGGCGATGTCTGTGGGTTCAGTGTATTTTTTGTCATTTAGAATCAACTCAGAACAAGTCTGGGAGTTGCATCCCAGGTTTCTAACATAACTGAAAAAAGTTATATTTATACATATTTATAACATGGAACCTGATTTTAAACTGATTTTAGCATGGATTTACAGCATTACATTTTTCTTGCAGATAAGGCCCTATAATTAGAAAATGTTTTATAAATTCTATACATATACATTACTTTGTTTCTATAAATAGCAATATAGTTTAAAAGTAAATAAGAAGATTGTTCATAGAATAGTTTGAATATTATGCATAAATATTTAAGTTTTTTATCCAGGGACTTTAACCTATGAATTCTGTAGAATTTTGTACTGTTAAGTTTGTATATTTAACGTGCATTAAGATTTCACAGGCATATTTTATATGAGTTTTCATATGCCTTAATTTGAAGCAGTGAGATTTCTTACATACTTTTTATTAATGCTTTTATTTAAATTTTAAATTATAAATTTTTTTATAAATAGAAAAAGTTCTGCATTACCTAGTGTTTTGCTCAGATGAAGCTTTTAGCATGCATAGTCATGTTGCTTGAAGCGTTTCCCTTTTAAGGGTTGATTGTTTTATTGCTAAATTAATTGAATAATTTGAATGTATCTTCACTATATATTCTCTGAAAGTTCATTCACTGTATACATGGTCTGAAGAAGCGTATCAGGAGATACGCGAAAGCGCTTACCTTTGTTAAAATAAAGTCTTTCTTCTTTTACTGATAATAGTCGTGGTGAGTTTAAGTTTTGCCTACCAGTACCATAACTGAAAAAAGCCTTATGATTGTCTTTGGTGTCCTGTGCAATTTTTCTCTCGAAGCTGGCCTTGGAGGATTTTATGAGGGATCGTAATTTTTTGCTAGTACTGATCAGAGATGCCTTCCCTATTAGGGATTTTGCTCTATCATGTAGTAGCTTCCTCCTTCTGTTGTACAGTTTATTTATGGCAGGGGTCCACCAGACTGGATGCCTGCCTTTGGATGATTGGGTCTTGGTTTTGTTTGGGATAGCATGATCCATGCATTCCTGGAGATGTCCGTAGAATGCATTTATATAGGATTCTGCAGTTTGGGCCGTAGTTTCCACTGGCCCTGGGGCCTTGAAGGATTCCACTGGTTTTGAGAAGTGAGAAGTTCGCTTTGAGAAGTTTTTCACTGTGGTTTTCTGGGCTGGGGGTGGGGTCGGGATGTGGACATCCAGTGAAATTAATTTATGGTCTGATCTTACCAATGAGGCATATACTTCTGGTGTGGAGCATAGAGTCCCCATGTTGGTAATGATCAGGTCTAGTATGTTGTCCCCTCTTGTGGGAGTGGTGACTAGTTGTTCCATAGCATTTGAGTTTATAATTTCCAGGAACCTTTGGGCTAAGGTGCTGGGGCTTGAGTAGTGCTCCCAGTCAATGTTTGGGTAGTTGAAGTCACCCAATATAATGGTGTTCGGAGAGATCTTCATGTTCTCCAATGTTTTCAGGAAAGCCGAGTGGGATTCCTGACTTTGAGAGGGTGGTCTGTAGGATGCTATAAACTGAAAAGCAGTCTTGCCCACTGTTAGTTGCACATGGATGGTCTCAGATACTTCGTGCAATGCCACTAACCTGGAGGTATGGATATCCTTGATAAATATGGAAACTCCCCCTCCTTTTGTGGTTCAGTCCGGATTTTGGGGCCGAAAAGCATGATATGAGGTATAGCCTGGTAGTGCTGGGGTGCTCTCTGGGCCTTGAACCAGGTTTCTGTCACTGCAAAGATATTGATGTTCTCCATACTGAGGAGAGCTTCGAGTGCATGCATCTTGAGGTTAAGACTTCTGGCGTTTAGCAGCATTACCCTTAGTTTCTTGTTCCTTGTGGTGTCTATGGGAGTGGGTTTGACTTTTGAGCCTTGCCTAAAAAAGGCACTATGGGGGTGGCAAGAGCCTTTGCCAATATCCGAAAGCCCAGTGGTGACAGGTGCAAGCCGTCCCTAGCGAAGCAACGTGGCTTGTTGAGCATGTCATCCCAGGCTGACAGACACTGGATCCCCTTTGAATGACACCAAAATTTTAGCCAATTGTTAAAATCGATCATTTTGTCTTTGTACTGTGGCATCATTCTAGGTGAGGGTAAGATGCTGCTCAAGGTCAGGGTCATACCAGCCTGGGCTACATGATCAGAGAGCTCCTCTATGTCTCTTTTCATGTAGTCCAGGGAGGTATGTCTCAGGTCATTCACACCAGCATGTACAATGACTGAGTCATATTTGTATTTGCTTTGGAGTGACCTGAGTGCTTGCGTTATATGGCGGATCCTAACACCTGACAGGCAGCTCACCGTGACCTTCTCTTTATTCAGCCTGGTGAGCAGGACGTCAGTGTGTCTGACAATAGAGTCACCTATAACAAGAGTATCAGGTGTGTTATTCAGCCTTAAGGGCTGTGGCTGCTTGGCACACTGACTTTGTGGGTTATGTGTTGTGCGTGTTTTGTTTTGAGGTAGCGTTTGCTTGGATGTCTGCTTTGGAGGTCTCTGTTGCTTAGGTAGATTTTTATTTAGGGCCTCCAGTATGTTTTGTGTATTTATGTGTTTGGTTCACTGATGTGGTGGGACTATGTGATACTGGAATTGTGTTGTGTGAGGTTACCGTCTCCTCCTGACTGGTTACACCAGTTTTGAGATGAGAGAGTTCAGCCTCCAGTTTGGCTAAATAGTTGCATCTCTCACATATATTTGAACCTGTTTGGAGGAGGAGAGGGTTGTCCATGTACATGAGACAGTTGTAACATTGCCTCAAAATTCCCAGATTCACCAGCTGGACTGGAGAGGAAACCATTGACTGACCTTTGGACATGCTAGAGTAATATAGGGAAACTGAATTTAAGACGGACCAATAGAGGACAGGGTAATTGTAGAGAGTATAAGAGTAAGTAGTGCTTATGGTTTAATAGTGCTAACTTGTAGGATTACTTAATTGGACCAGTGAAAGGCCTTAGAATGAGAATATGGTGTTTAAATTGAGAGATAGAGCAGTTCTAAGGGAAAAAGTGAAGAGCAGACTTTGTGGAGCCAGGAATAGTTTAAACCCAATTAGGCAGCGCTGCCCGCTGTTGTGCTATGCACAAAAACGCGCAAAACCGCGCAAAAGAGGGTTTTAAGAGAGGAAGATGAAGGAGTTTTGGAATTGACCCAAAATGGCCAATAAAACTACAGTTTCAAGTCAGTAACCACTCCCACAGGGGCAGGCAGGCTGCTCAATGTTTTTCACTGCCACTGATCAACAGAGAGACTTCCCTTTAGCCCAAGCAAAAAATGGCCTCAAAGAAACTTACAAATAGTTCAAGAACAGCAAGCCTGTAACTGAACTTTTTTAAATCTCAGAAAAGTGGGAAAAAAGCAAGATTTTTTTTTTGTTTTGTTTTTTCAGAGATAGCAGAGCTTCACAATTATCAACAAGTTATAACAGTGCAGTAAATGACCCCACACAAGAGTGCTAGGCCAAAGACAGATAAAATGCAAGTTTTGAGAAAAAAACGATTTTAAAAATAAGTGCAAACAGGAAATTCAGTAAACAGCTCTAGGTTGTGCTCTAAATACAGTTACTAATGCAAGGTGTTGAATTTCATTTAGCTGCCGTGGATCACTTCTTGCCCTTGCCTTCACTTTTCAAAACGATTCACCTCCCATTGTCAGACATGCATCCAGCAGCCTGCTTTCTTGTTTTGTACTGTCCCAACCCAGGATTGTGTTGCGAAATGTGTTCTATAGCCGATCTACTGCAGGTTTGCTTTATTCTGCTGTGACAGTTCTCTTTTCTTTGCAATCCAGTACCTTCCCTGTTCTGTAGGTTGCTACTAGCAGCCTTGTTAGCTACTGTCAATGGCCCACTGTGAGTTAATAGGTGTTAATTACTCAGTTGTACTCCAATTACCCTAATGCGGCATTTCCTTATTGTCTTCCCATAACCTTCCTGTTTCAGCTGTGGTGCGCGCCGCGCGCAGCCATTTACCGGGTTTCCAGCGCATTGTCAGCCGCATACACATGCGCTTTCTGTCACCTTGTGTGCTCTCAGCTAAGCAAAGCTATGGCTACATCCACACCCCTATCTTGGGGCTTTGCTTAGCAACGGGCAACCCAGATTAGCAATGCTCCAATGTGCTTACAACTAAGGTGGTACACCCCTCTGCTGATGTCATGTATAACTTCAGGCCACTCCTCGGTGTTGTACCGCTGCACAGTGTGGTACATCCTTACGTTGGTGGGACGTTTGTGATTCAGTATTACTTGCCTCATTTGCATGGCATTGACTACTAATTCATAGTTACTGCGCCGAACACTGTCACAGACCCTTAGCAAACCTTGCGCCTTGGTTGTGGTGTAGCATGCATACCATTGACTATTATGGCTGTGCATGTTTTTTATGCCATTGGCTGTATATTTAGCCACTGGCATATATTAACTTTGTAATATGTAAGTTTGGTCCACTTTCATGGCTCCGATGTTCTGTTTGGAAAAATGTAAACCGTTTTTTTTTGGTTTACATTTCTGTATGCTTATGCTACGCCTGCACCACTTCATGAATCACTATGTACCTTCATTTGCATGCTGCACTACTGTGCAGGGGGTGATTAGCATACATACGCCAAGAGCTGCGCAGATCTGGCATACGCTGGTAGTGCATGTGGAATTGGATCGTACCTGAATCGCTCGGCAGCCATATTTGGCATTAGACCTCCTACGCTACGCCTGCACCTGGCGCACGCTTCATGAATCCCGGGGATTAATTCATGTTGTTCTCTAATCATCTTGGGATATTACCTTTGCTGTCTAGCTGCCATTGATTTTCAAAAAGCAGCTGAGCCCTGAATGCCCTCAGACTGTGTGCTGATTTTGGCAAATTGAAACTAAATTCAAATGCAATAAACAAAAACAACAGCTGTATGGCCAAGGTGTAAATGAAACACAAAACCAAAAAACACCAAGAAAGCACCAGAGGAAGAAAAAATATGAGGTTTTAGCATAAAACACTTTTATTACGCTATTCATCAAATTCTTCGCTCTGACGAATAGCACAAAGTGTTTTACACTAAAAACTCATATTTTTTCTTCCTTGGGTGCTTTCTTGGTGTTTTTTGGTTTTAAATTCAAATGCACTTGACTGTGCATGGCCTCCCACTGGGAACAGATTCATCCCTTGTCCTGGTTATTTGCAACCCCATTGCACCAGATATATGTTAAGGGTGCAAATAACACACCACATTGGTTTGTCCATAACAAACCTTTTGCAGAATTTGTGATCATATCACTACCAAAATTAATAACCTTTCATTTTCTGCATTTATCTGATAATTAAGATGTAAGACAACATAGGAATAGCTTGAGATGGCTTTGTTTTTAAGATACATGAACCCACATGACTCAATTGCACAATGTCTGAACCCTGAATTTGTAAATTTTCTGGTTGCCTAATACTTCCAGCACTGTCATAATGTCTAATCTTCCTGTATAATCCTCTATACTTCTCCTTCTGATGTAGGAACCCACATATATCAATATATTCTCCTTTAAAGATCCCTTTTCTCTTTGTTAATATAAATACATGATTGTATTATTAAGAGAGAAGATTTTTTTTGAGAGGAGGGTTTGGGAATAAATTGGGGGGAGAGGGGGTAGAGCATTAGCTGTGAGTGACAAAGCCATGTTTCAGTAGCTGTTAAAGCTTCCTCAGTAATTCTTTGCAGATGCTAGGTTGTCTGATATGCATATAAGTATGGAGTCATCTGCATATTTTATTAGTGAGTTCTGCTGTGTGGGTGTGTGGAGAGTGTTGGTGAGAATGTTAAAGAGGAGGGGACTAAGGGTAGAGGCTTGTGGTACTTCAATGGTGACTGGGAGGTATGGAGAGAGGGTGGAGTGCCATTTTATTGACTGATGCCTATTGCACAAATAGTTTTTAAACCATGGAAAGGTGGGCTGAGATAGACTTAATGAGGACATTTGAAGTAAAATTTCCTGTGACAAACTATGTCAAAGGCTTTAGACAAGTTTAGAAATAAGGAGGGGACTAGTTTGCCCTTATCTCTAGTTTTATTGACAGTATCTATATAGTTTAAAAGTGCAGTGTTAGTACTATAAAAAGGACTGAAGCAGTGTTGTGTGGGGGATAGGGGTTTTTCCAGCAGGAGATAGTTTAGCAATTGTGTTTTAATTCATTTTTCAAGTATTTTGGTGAGGGGGATAAGGTTGATATGGGTCTAAAATTAGTGATGTCTGTTGAATTTCCTCTTTTGTGTAGTGGGATAATGTGTGATTTTTTTTTCCAGAGAGAGGGAATGTCAGATTCCAGGAATGACCTGTTTATAAGGATTGAAACAGGATAGGCTATGCTATTAGCTGCTATTTTAGGGTAATCACATGGAAGGTCATCATTTGAAGTAGAGCATGGTTTGAATTTAACAGTGGTTTTATACAGGATGTGGGCACAGGTTTGAAGGTGAAAGTGGAGGTGATGTGTCTATATCATATTATCATACGATGTAAATAGCGAACGCTATTTCATCGTACTAATAATATCGAAACAACAAAATATCAAAGAAACAGAACAGCACATTTTTTCCCAGGGAAAAAAATTTGCTGCTCCGTAAAAAAAAAAATAAACTTAAACACAAATTTAAGTGGGAGGATTCGCCCCCACACCCCCCATATACCCCCCTACTTAAATATACCAACTCTGAGATCGCACCATAGTGAAGGAAATGGCAATGTCCCAAAGACGGCCCATAGAATTTTTTCCCTGGGAAAAAATTCGATGTTCCGTGACTTCTCTATTTTGCCATTTCGACAGTATCGGATTGACTAAATAGCATTCACTATTTAGTCCATTTGATAGCTTCATATAGACCCGGTGATAAACTGTGGTTGTAGGGAAGGGTTGGGATTGGATGTTGGGGAATTCTTTGTTAGGGATGCTAAACTATCCATGAAATAAGAGTTGAATTTTGTTGCAGTTTTGGGTAATGAGTTATTGGGAGAGGGATAAAGGCTGAAGTTATGGTTGAGATGTAAGATTTTTCTAATTCCCAACCAGAATTTTTTAGGCTTGTATTTACTATTGTTATGAATGTCACTATAGTATAGCTTTTTGTCTTCCTTTATTTGCTTTTTCGTACAGTTGCAGGGCATTCTGAAGTTTTAGAGCTATTGTGCATTTTTGCCATTCTTTGCATGCTTTTCCTCTAGTCTGCATTAGCATTCTAATCTTTTTACATAGCCAAACTGCATTATTTGTTTTCTATCTATTCCTCCTATGAGGTGCAAGACTATTTAGGATATTTAGGAAAGTTGTATTGAATTCATTTACAGCATCATTTATGGGGAAGATTTTAGGATGTTCCAGTTAATAGATGATAGGATAGTAATGAATATTTCTGGGTGAAATTTGGACAGGTTTCATGTTGTTTTATAAACTTGCAGTTTTAGTGGATGTGTGAGATGTCTGGTTGCATAGATTAGAAGATGGTCACTGAGAGAGTTTGGCATTGTACCTGTGGTGGTGAATTTGCTAGTGTCTAGCACTAGCATGCAGCCTAACAAAAATGTTATATCTTACTATAATGTGTTGGGCTTTTGATTAGTTTTGTGAAACCATATACGTTCATGCTAGATGCCCAGGAGTTAGAGATTATTTCTAACCAGTTGATATTGACATCATCTAGAAGCATGTTTTTCTTGTAAAATTGTTATGGATATCCAATTTAGGATATCTTCCAGTGTAGAAGAATAAATGGTTGCATAATTGTTCAGCAACACAAATGAGTGAAAAACAAAATAAGTGAATCTCAAAACATTGTCAACTTCTCTTCCAGGTACAAATCCCAGATCAAGCATCGACTGAATATTGGTACTGTTAGGGAAATCATTTTTAGTAACATAATGTGTATGGTTAGGTTTAGAGTTAGAGCTAGGGATTAGGTTAGCAGGTGTGAATAAACTGGGTAGAAAGGCTTGCAGAATATTAAAAGTTCTGAATGCTAGCACAAGAAATTGAACATTGCTATGATCACAGAAGTATGGCATTACTTTGTAGGAGGTTGCAGAACAGAAAAATGTGGGAATTTTCCCTTTTCTTGCTAATGTGTGATCTTGAACATGGAATACATAAGCTAGTTTATATATAGGAGCATGGAGGGTTCAGGGTGGCTTGACCCCTGCAAAAATAAATAAATAAAATAACAAGATTTCTTTTTACTTTTTATTAATAATTTATCTTTATTTGAACATTAACTTTGTTAAATGTTAGAAATGTCAATTAAATGCTGGCAAAGAAATAATGCTGGCATTTGTATGTGGGAATTCAATGTACAATGGGGGTAGGGGTTTGGGATTTCTCCTTTTACCAGCTCTTGAACAATCTTGGAGTAGTTATATAGACACATAAACACTTAAACATTTTTAATGCCATATACACATGTCTATCTATGGATCTATGTCATAAGATTGAGAGCTCAAAAGACTGAAAACCAAAATGTCTAAAACTCAAAATATCGCAAGCATTTTTAATGCAGGAGGACAAGCACCCCTCCACCCCACACACACATCCTGCTAATTGCATACACCAACTCTGAGATTGCACAACAGTGGAGAAGGGGCAGATTCCAATTTTCAATATTTTGAGTTTGTGTGTGCATGTGTGTGTGTCTGTGTATGCCAATGCCTGGGAATCTGAGAGGGGGTGTATATATGTGTCTATGCATGAGTGCATGGTCTGTAAGGTAATGAAAGAAGCTACCTGGAGGTGTGTGTGTGTGTGGGGGGGGGTTCTGTCTGTGTCAATGTCTTGGAATCTGAGAGTGCATACATATTATGTCTGTGCATGTGTGCATGGTCTGTAGGGTAAAGAATGCAGCTTCCTGGAGGTGTGTGTGTGTGTGTGTGTGTGTGTGTGTGTGTGTGTGTGTGTGTGTGTGTGTGTGTGTGTGTGTGTGTGTGTGTGTGTGTGTGTGCATGGATTGTTACAACAGTAAGCTGGGAGCCATAGCCTGAAGGTGTGTGCATTTATGTGTGTGTGATTGTGTGTGAATGAGTGCATGTGCGCACACACATATGTGTGTTTGTACATGTGTGTGCATGGTCTGTAGTCTGTAGTCTACAACTACCTGGAGGTCTGTGTTTGTGTGTGTGTGTGTGTGTGTGTGTGTGTGTGTGTGTGTGTGTGTGTGTGTGTGTGTGTGTGTGTGTGTGTGTGTGTCTGGGTGGTTGCCCTGTGGGAGGTTTGAACTGCAAAGCCATATTTGTGTCTATGCATATATGTGTGTTGGAGCATGCACACACATAAGTGAATGTATGGTTTTATGTGTGCCTGTAGGGCCATGTCTGCAGCTATTTAGGTGTATGTGGGTATGTGTGTGTTTCTGTGTGTGTGAATGTCTGGAAATATGAGAGTATATGCATATGTCTGTCTGTGCATAAATGTATGGTCTGTAGAGTAATGAATGCAGCTACTTGTAGGTAGGTGCGTGTGTGTGTCTGTGTGTGTGTGTGTGTGTGTGTGTGTGTGTGTGTGTGTGTGTGTGTGTGTGTGTGCTTGTATGTGTATTGGAAGGTGCCGGTGAAACCATGATGCATGGGCTTGCAGAGGAAATATTAGCATGGTGTGTGTTTGATTCTTAGTAATGAGTAGATAATGCGTTGTTGCTTGGTATGGCTTTACCATGTCTCTGAATTGCAGATTATCACAATCATGCTGTTAGATATTTCTGTATTGTCCATTTAGCTCTGATAGTAACCTTCTTCTTTCAGCTTTTTCCCGGTTAGAGGTCGCCACAGTGGATCACTTGTCCGCTCATGATTGGCAGTGGAGTTTTTACAGTGTCAAGTTGCCAGCCCAGCACCCAACCTTCCACAGAAGGCACACACATACACACACTCACACCTAGGGCCAGTTTAGAGTGTCCAATCCACCTACAGCATGTCTTTGGGATGTGGGAGGAAACCGGAGCACCCGGAGGAAACCCACGCGACCACAGGGAGGACATGCAGACTCCACACAGAAGGCACCCGAGCCAAGGATCGAACCGGATAACCTCTTACTGTAAGGTGACAAAGCTAACCACTGCACCACCATGGCCGTCCTTAGCTCTGATAGTAATAACCTTGCTGAATCCTAAGGCAAGTAAATAATAGTATATTCTGGCTTTGCAGATGCTGCAGCAAATTCCACAGTTATCAACTGGTGATGCATTCATTTGTGATATTTATTCAGAGAGTTACATAGGTTCATAGGAGGTTACTAGGCTAATGTCCCTAGGGCCTTTACAAGCCTAGCCATGTTATACCCGTGTTCCCTAATAGACCTTGGTTAGATGGTCATTATTTGCAAAGTGTGTCTATGATCAGCATCGACTGCCCCTGTCCATGAGGGACATAGGTGCCACTGCCGGGGTGAATTTATGGTCTTCCATCCAATTGCCTAGGTTGTGCTTGAATGGGGTCATTGAGGAGCTGTGGTTCATGTGAATTGGGAGTTTGTTCTAGAGGATCTGCAATATCTGGGAGATATATCTGTATCTCCAGCATGTTCTGTTAATGTCACAGGCTAGATTGAGATCCTTGGAGTGAGTGACTCTTGTCCCATTTGATTTGCAAATATGCAGCATTTCCATTAGGGCAGGGTCAGAGACTGCTCTATAGGCCAGGCACAAGTCACCTCTCAGCAGCCTTTAGGATACAGAGCACAGTGACAGGACTTTCAGTCTTTCCATGTAGGTCATGTTTTGGAGGCCCTGAATTTTCTTGGCGAGAAACCTTGTAGTCTGTCCAGCTGCTGCAGGTGTCTGGTGAGGTATATGCAAAAGGAAACATTGTACTCTATTAGCAGTCTGATGATAGTCAAGTACAGAGGAGTTATAACATCCTCAGTCTTGGATGTGATGCTCTTACATATGAGATGAGCAACATAGAAGGCTTTCCTTACCACTGTGGACACATGGTGATTGAAGTTTAAATTGTTATCAACCTGTGTTCCCAAATCTCACACCACTGGGTTTGAGTTCAGGGGGGTACTGTCAATATTGTTATTTGCAGGGACTTCCTTTGTGTCAAAGGGGATAATAATGCAAATGCACTTTTTGCATTTAATTTTAGTCAGTGGCTTTGTCACCAATCATTTGTCTGTGTTAGAACCTTTTGTAAAATCTTAACATCATTTGGGGACTCAATGACTGCATCCAGTTTGCAATCATTAGTGAACCTGGTAAGCCATAGGGTATCTACTTTTACCTGGACTTCTGAGAAATATACCCCAAACAGTAGAGGACTCAGCACAGATCTTTGTGGTACGTCACTGGTAACTGGTCTACTGGTAGAGGTGGAATCCCCAACTTCGACAGCATGTGTTCTGTTGATGAGCCATTTGGCTAACCATCTAGTGACATATGGGTTAATCCCAAGCTGAGAGAGTTTCTCAATGATACCTAAGTGGGAGATTGTGTCAAAAGCCTTGGATAAGCAGTATGCACTGCGTTGCCTTCATCCAGGGCTTTGGTGACATTCTCAATAAGCATGATCTACCCTTAACAAAGACAAATTGGGTCAAGTCAAGAGTTTGAAGGTCACCTATATCCTTGTTGATAAGGTCCATGATGATTCTTTCCATGGCCTTGCAGATAAGGCTGGTTAGGCTTATGGAACTACAGTTGATGTACCCCTTTTTTGCAAGGTGATTACTGTTGCTGTTCTCCACTCTGATGGAATAAATACAGTGCTCAAACTGAGGTTAAAGAGAGTGCCAAGTGGTTCCACTAGGTCTTGTTTTATATTGTTTAGTAAGCAGAGTGGGATGTTATCTGGTCCCATAAAGGCCATGTTTTTTGGCCTTGGAGAGCATGGATATGAAAATTTAAAAAAAAGCTGTCCAACATCTTTGAAAGTCAGACTGCAGAAAATGGGATATCAAAAATCCACGTTGACGTGGGAATTTGCTATTCTACATATTCCATTGATTCATCTTTCAAAAGTTGATATTCATGTTATCATTTTTATTTGCTCATTACTAAAACTTTATATAATACAAAATTGGATTGATCGTTCTAAATTAAAATGGGTTACTTTCCAGAAAATGGCTTTTAAATTTATTGATGCTCAAAGATACTTAGGTGGAAGTCCAAAAAAAAAAAAAAGCTATTAGAAAGGTTGTGTTAGAAAAGGTTCTAAACATATTAAATAGTTAATGTTAAATTTTTTTTTTTTTTTCTCTCAGGTTGCCTAACTTGTATATAGTGTACATATGGTGTATGTTTTATTTCTAAATAACTTATCAAAATCTCATGAAGGTTGTTATCACTAGATGAATCGTTATATGTTCATTTATGCCTTCTTGTTATGTATAATCTTTTAATTGTCTTGCTATTCATATAATTAATAAAAAATTTTTTGGAAAAAAAAAAAAAAGCTGTCCAAAAGAAACCTTGTTGGAAGAATGGACTGCTACATCCTAGTAGCATGCATCCTGGGCATATCTATGCCAACATAATGAAGGGTTAGTCTATGCATGTTTATAGTTTACACAATGATGATGAAATGTTTGAAACAGCACTTTGTAACCTTTTTAGTGACTTTGCTAACAAGGGTTTTACCACCAATGATTTGCATGAGCATGCAGATGTTATTAGAAAGGATAGGAAGGCTGGAGCAGCCCCTTACTATTCATCTCAAAAGAGGAAACCTAGTATGTCTGCTGGAGGGGCTACCACCTCTGGCCCTAAACTTATTTATAGATACTCTAACAGCATCAGTTTATTTTGTGATGTTATAAGGAGGAATTGGCCCATTCTCCTATCTGATGATAAGGTGAGACCTGTAGTGGGCTCCAAACCCAGTTTTATCTTCAGGAATAATTTGTCTTTAAAATGTCTTCTCTGTTATGGGATTCAGAAATGTGGACATAGCCCTGCTTCTGATAGACTAGGAACCTTTCCATGCTGGAATTGTAAGGCTTGTAATTTTATCAGTGAGCAGAAATACCTTGTTTATCCTGTACCTGGACATAAATTTAAACCACAGTCTTATGCAGACTGCAGAAGTTCAGCTGTGATTTACTTAGCATTATGTCAGGACATTTTTATGTTGGGAAAACCAGCAGACAGCTAAATGAGCATGTTTTGGAACATCAAGGTGATATACGTAGAAAGTCTGATCGCAATGCTTTTGCAAAGCATGCTATTATTTTTGCAGGTCATGATAAGTTTTCTTTTTTGGTTTTACAAATTATCCATGACAATATTAGAGGTGATAATTTTAATAACAGGCTACAGAAAGCTGAAACTAAATAGATTATTGCACTACAAGTGCACAGAGCACCTGGTCTTAACAGCACTGTCCCTTTAAAACCTATTCTTAAGCAGCCTCAATTATCACGCAGCGAATTGTGTTTGGTACTCACCAATGGTAATGTAGAATGTTTTAATGCTTCTTTATATAAGGTATATTTTTAATGTATTTTATGGTCTTATGAAGCGATAGTTCTGTGAAAGCACTTACCAGTAATAAAGAATTTTATGTGAGCTTGTTTTTGGTGTGGTCCAGCTATTATTTTTACTTTAGAGCATGGATATGACCTGCTCTTTGGAGATTCTAGGTAGCGGACTAGTGTCAGGTATGCTTTGGGGTATGGCTGGTGGGGATAGGGGGATGAAGTTTGTGGGTAATCTGTCAACTAGCAGGTTGGTAATTTCCTCAGGTTCACTATGAGAGGTACCATCCACTATAAGCTCAGCACATAGTTGGGCATTCCTTTTCAGATTCTAGACATAGCTAAAGACTGCCTTATGATTATCCTTAGCTAGAGATGCTAATTTAGCTTTGTAACCAGCTTTAGAGGGCTTTGCAAGATATCTAATTTGCTGGTTCAAGCTGTGGAGGGTATTCTTCTTCTGCTGAGTAAGTTCTGTTTTGTTCTTAGACATCAGAGTTTTCCTTTTGTTATATAACCTATTAATGACTGAGGTCCACTAGGGTGGCCTTTTTTTTTGAGGAGTAGCTGCGTTTGATCTGGTCACATACAGCTGTGTCTATGCAGTTGTTTAGGTGGTTATACAGGGCATTTGTGTATTCCTCTGCAAAGTAGTCATTGTTGGCTGTGTTAGTAGGGAATCTACAACTGGTTACACCATTACCTAGTAAACTGTAGTTTGCTTTAGAGATGTTTCTCTTTTTTTTTTTTGCTCCTATGGGGGTGTCAGGTCTGATTATTACTTTGAATTAAACAGATTTGTGGTCTGACCTTACCAGGGAGGGCAACACACAGGGAGTAGTGCAGTAACCCTCCATGTTGTTGAGTTGATAAGGTCCATGGATGTCTAGGAGATTGGACCCCCTTGTGGTGGTGCAGGCTAGCTGTTCCAGGGCATTTTTATTGCGAAAATCCAGGAACCTCAGCGCAATCATGTTTGTGCTTGTGTATGTCACCCAGTTGATGGAAGGATAGATGAAATCTTCCATGACCAAAGTGTTTGGCTGTATAGTTAGTGATTCTATTAAGTCCAGGCAGGCAGTGTGCTTCTTTTGGTTCGTGGTGGGGGGGGACTTGTAGCTAGCTATGATGTGGTAGGGTGTTTGACCTAAAGTTAGTTGGACCTGTAGCTCAAGAGAGTCATACCTTTTAACTAGTCTTGAGGTGTATTTGGCTTTAATGAAGATGGATACACCACCACCTTTGGTTCTTTCACACTCACTTTGGGGTCTGAATGTGTGGAAGGTATTGTAGCCTTGCAAGGCCAGGGTGCTCTCTGCCTCCTTGAACCATGTCTCAGTGACTGCACAGACATCAGCATCTTCCAAGCTCAGGAGTGCCTCCAGGGAGTGCAGTTTCCTGTTTAAGTTCCTAGCACTAAGCAGCATAACCTTGAGCTTGTCCTGAGTGGATTTTTTTTTACATCAGAATTTTTTGCTGTTTTGACAAAGCCTAAAAAAAGGCCCTATGGGGGAGGCAAGTACCTTTGCAGTATCCAAAAACCTAGAGGAGACAGGTGAAGACCATCTCTGGCAAAGCAGTATGGTCTGTCAACCATGTCTTTAGAGGCTGACAGATACTGGATCCCCCTGGATTGACACCAGAAGCTGAGCCAGTTGTTAAAGTCAAACATTTTTTGTCTATATTGTGGCATCATGATGGGTGAAGGTAGAATGCTGCTTAGAGCTAGTGATATACCTGCTTGGGACACATAATCTGAGAGTTCATATAGTCCAGAGAGGTACACCATAAGCCATTCACCCCAACATGTACTATGACAGAGTCATAACGGTAATTATTGTTGAGTAACTTGAGTGTGTGCTTGATTTGATGGATCCTGGCAGCTGACAGACAGTTGACAGTGACCATCTCCTTGTCCACCCTGGTGAGGGGGACATCATTGTGCCTCATTATGGAGTCACCTATGACCAGGACATTTGGTTTTGAGGTGTTTTGTCTTATGGACTTATTTGCTGATGACACTGGAATGTGTGTTGTTATGTGTAGTGGATTCTATTTGCTTTGCAGTGTGTGCAAGTGGTTTGCACTTGAGAGGTCTCTGATCTTTTGATAGGCTTCTAATGAGTACCTCCACATATGTGGGTTTGTGTGTTGTGACCTTGCTTTGTGTGAGAGGTCACATGTGTATGCTGACAACCTATTTGATGTCCGATTTGTTGTTACATGACAGAATTTCTACTGGGGAGTGGGCTAGTTTAACCAAATTTTGCTCGAGGATTAATAAAGGGACTTATTTTAATGAAGGCTAGGGGTGAAAACTATGGCAACCATCCTCAGTGTGCAGCTGAGTTTCCTGCAATGCAGCAGGGAAGTTTGGGACAGTTCACTAACAGATTTCTAGGAAAAATTGTCTTTCAAGGCATTTACATCTATACACTGCAGTGCTGAAATCTGTTGAGCAGTGTGCAGCTTTGCACAAACGTGATGCTTAAATACAGGCAAAATAAATAAAACACTTGTAAGCTAAACTACCAATGAGAAAGTACACAATGAGCTTTTCTCCAGTAATCTCCAGCTCAGATGAGACTCAGTCTACACACTTCTTTCACAAGGGTGCAGGCAGGACCGTACTAATGTAAAATGGCTGGAATAGTGTTCAAGTGCAAGAATACAGTCTGGATTCAGCAGATCTCAATCTAGTCTATGCTATGTACTAGCTAATTAAGACAACAGAACATCTTTTTTAAAGTGTGGAAAAATTATGGTAAAAATCAGCAAAATAAGGCAGAAAAAATATAAAATATAGTCAGCAAAGTGCAAAGAAGACTCAAAAAGTACTTATTTTCAATTTTAGAAGTGGATGCTTTGAATTTCAGCAGAATCTCTCCAGACCACTGAGAAAAGTCACCAAATATTGAGAAGCTTCAGTTAGATGACCTGCAGTGGTTCAGCCCTTTGCAGAAACTGGAAGCTCTTTAAGCAAATGTGAACAGTGGGAGACTATGGAGCGAGTTTCCTAGAGAGGATTTTAAACTGGGGAGGTTTGCTTATATACAAGGCACAGGGAACCCACATTTGCATGATGATATTATACCAGCAGGATGAAAGACTTTTACACAGTTAATCCCTCAGGCCATTCAGATGAAAGCATAGTAAACTTTAAACGTTCCACCAGCAGTTTCTAACTTGGATGGGCTGAATTCAGCTCTGCTTCCACAAGACTGCAAAATAACCATTTTAATGTAAAACAAACTGTTTTTGAGCTCAAGTGTAGTAACAAATGCTTTACAACAACAGAATTCCTGCAGTATCAGGAATCCTTAGAAATAAGTTCACCAACCCTGTGAATGTTCAACAAACTACAGAAAAAATGTACACAGTATAAGAGAACAACAACACAAAAAACTTTGCAAAACTTAAAAAAATATTTTTGCAGACTTGTGAAAACTTTGCCAAACTCAGAACAGCTTTTGCAGTGCCAGATGAGGTTAGGAAATATTAGAATACTGTTAAAACAACCTAAGAGCAGTACAGTAAAAAACAGATTGTAGTCCTTTAACATGTGTAGGCTGAAAAACAGTGATACATTCGACAAAATCAATAAATGCAGGACAGAACTTTTAAATGGCATTGAGACAGCTAGAGTAAGTAGAAAATATATTTATATCAGCTTTGTAGATCCAGATGGTTCTAGAAGCAATCCAAGTCGTGTAGTCACAGGTGTCTAAGCCAGGCACAGGGAAGCTCTGAATAAATTAGCACAATCCCACAAAATATAATTATTTTATACCAGCAGGATAAAATATTTTTTATACCGTTAATCTCTCAGGCCAATCAGATAAAAACACAATAAGCTTTAAGCTTTCCACCAGCAGTTTCCAACTTGGATGGGTTGAATTCAGCTCTGCTCCCACCTGAATGTGAAAGAACCCTCTTAATGTAAAACAAACTGGTTTTGTGTGCAAGTGTAGTAACAAACGCTTTACAACAGCAGGATTCCTGCAGTATCAGGAATGCTTGGAAGTAAATTCACTAACCCTGAGAAATGTAAAACAAAATACAGAAAAAAGTGCACAACATAAGAGAACAACAACACAAAAAAAACTACTTGGAAATATTTTGGCAGATCAGAAGAACTTTGCAGCACAGTAAAAAACAGATAGCGGTTCTTTAACAAGTGTAGGCTGAAAAACAGTGATACATTTAACCAAATTAATAAATGGAGCACAAAAATGTTAAATAACACTGAGACAGAGCAAGTGCAAAAAGCACTTACTGTATATCAGCTTTGTAGATGTTTTTTAGAAGCAATCCAAGCCTTGTAGTCACAGGTACCTAAGCCAGGCACAGGGAATAAATTAATAAATGAATAAATTAGCACAATCTCACAAAAATGTAATTCTTTTATAATAGCAGGATGAAAGAATTTTACACAGTTAATCCCACAGGCCAATCAGGTAAAAACAAAATAAACTTTAAACTTGCCACCAGCAGTTTCCAACTTGGAGGGGTCGAATTCAGCTCTGTTCCCACCAGAGTGCAAAATAATTTTAATGACACTTCTATGAATTTAGAGGTTTATATGTGCTTGCCCCAACATCCTTGCTACATAACTAAATCTAAATTCAGTTATTCACATCCATGAATATATACTGTGCAATGTGATATGCATTTTAATTTTATTATACAATAATTATTTAACATAGTTGCTTGTTGGAATGACTTTAGATATGAGGACTTTTTATAAATACACTAATTTCATGAATCCTCATGGGGTCATACAACCTTTATTCCTACATGTACATGGGCTATACAGTACTTGGATAATTATAATTTTCTATAGATGCAGCATTGGCAGGTAACATGCCAGAATACTTTCAGTAGTATACATTCCTACAACAACTTTTTTTATATACTAAATTGCTCAGTTTCCATTCTATAGGGATTTAATTTAGTTGCGGAAATTACTTCCACCAAAGCTGAAAGGGTTAAACAAGACACATCAAATGCAGACAAAGATGGATATCTACCAAATTTTCTGTAAACTCTGTGGTTGACTAAATTCATGGGAAACGTTATTGTCTCCAAGTTGCAGAAGCGTGAGAACTGATTATAGATGATTATAATAATCAGGTCACTGATCATAACCTGCTTCTTATATGTTCTCGACATTGATGCCAAGAAATTCACCTCCAGAATGAAGCTTGAGAGCTGAATCGTGGCATCCATGCTGAGAACACATAATTAGGGGTTAGGATTGGAGACCCAATCATAATTCTTTGTAGTACATGGAGCTTTATCTGCTCCATGAACTACTAATTACAGAAGAAAAAGCTCTGTGTTTTGTCAGCTTTCAAAGCTGTAAAGCACTTAGAGAACACTGTCACAAAGACAGCGCAACTCAGTTTCTTATGTTTGCACTCACCTTCTATGCCTCTCAATTGCCCAGATTTTCACAGAATGTCCAGATTTTTTGCCTCATATGTTTGGTCCATTCCTAATAAAACTCTTTGTTTTCAGGCAAATCATGGAGGATTGAAGTCATTAAATAATGACATATATTTCAGTTTCAGAGTCTGTATCCTTCAGAAAAATGCAGGCTAGCACAAATCCTGCTATTCTACCAACTTTCAAAGCCTATGCAGAGGAAGGTAGAGCCACATTACATGCACAGACAGGAGGGAGAAACAAATCTTCACTGTCTTTTTCTGGTTAGTACTGGCAGATTTGCCTGCTTGGTGCAAGATCTGACCTTAACAAGCTAAGCAGGGGGTCCTATTATTTGTTACAATCAGGTCTCGTGCTGTAGTAGAACTTAACTGATTTGTCTTTTTCTGAATATTGGAGCATAATCTCTGCAGTTCATGCGATAGATATAATTTAGCCACAAATGTGGATGATACAGTTTTGCACATTAGAAAACATGGAAATTACCTATTTTTCTTTGACTTTTCCAAAAGAAATACTATTTCTACTTTACTTTTCCTAAAGTATTCTTTAATTGAGTAGAAATACTTAATCCTGTTATAGTCATTAGGCTGACTCATATATCACTTGTATAAGTGCTGTATAGCAACTAGTCTGAGATCTTTCTGAATCCTAGTATTTTTGTCATCTTGGACGTTAACAGTTAATTGGAATATTGCTGTGGTGTTTTGCATTTTCATATATTTTTGTTTAAATGTTTATTTTCTTTTGAGATATTTTTTTTCTCTTAACTGAAAAATTCTTAGTTGATAAGGATTTATGTACCATAAGTAAATAAATAGATACCTAACTAAAACTCAGGCCAGTATTCATCTGTAGATATACATTGTATGCTGTTTTAATGTACTGTCATTATAGTTATCACAGAATCAGCATCATCATCATCAACCCCTTTTTCCCATTTTGTACATGGGGTTGGGATGTCATGTTAATTCCTGCTGTCTCCCTTGATTCAGTGCCACACTCCTGCCTTCTTCAACACTCATGCTTGACTGTTGCAGATCTTCTCTCACACAGTCCAGCCACCTCTTTGCTGGATGTCCTTGTTTCCTCTTACCTTCTTCCGGTCTGTCCCAAATCTTCTTCACCAGATTTATTACTGCTTTTCTGCATGAGTCCAAACCACTGGAATCTGTTCTCTTTGGTCTTTTCTGCAATTGGAGCTACTTTGGCTTCTGTTCTTATGTCCTCTTTTCTTCCTCTGTCCCACAGAGTGCATTCTACCAACCTTATCTGGCACTTAATTTCCATCACCTCTAGCTTCCTTATCTGCTCTGCCTTTACTGCCCAGGTTTCTGTATCATACAGTAGTACTGGTTGCACCACTGCCTTGCACATCTTACTTTTCAGCTTCTTTGGCATTCTTCTGTCATTCACTACACCTGAGACTCTATGCCAGTTGGCTGTAGCTCCTCTGATTTTAACTTTGACCTCTTCATTCAGACTTCTGTTATCCTCAACTACCCTCAAAGATACTTGAAGCTATTAACCTGTTCCACTATCTTTGATTCTACCTCATTCCTCAGCTTCTACTGATTTCCACAATTTTCTGCCACTACCACTGTCTTATCTGTGCTTAGTTTCATTCCATGTGACTTCAGTCTTGCATTCCATTCCCCTATTCTTTGCTAAAGTTCTTGCTCAGAGTCTGCTAGTAATGCCACATCATCTGTATGCCGCAACTTTTTTGATCTATCAATTCCAACCTGTTTGGTAATGTAGTCCAGCACCAGTATGAACAGCAGTGGGCTTAGAGGTAAACCCTGGTGCACACATGCTCCCATTGACAAACCCTTTGTGAGACCAATCATTGTTCATACTTGAATCATTGGGTTATTGCACATAGTCTGCACTAATTCTCCTAATGTTTCTGGGACTTCAAACCACCACAGTACTGCTTTCTTGGGACCTTGCCATATGCTTTCTCCAAATCTAGGAATTCCCAGTTTTACTCTTTCCTCATCTCTAGCTTCTTCTCAACTATCTGTCTCACTGCAAACATCAGGTCATTTGTGCTGCATCCTGATCTGAATCTGAACTTTTCATCTCCCATCTTACTTTTTACTAATCTGTGCATCTGTTTATCAATCACCTTCTCCAGAACTTTAAAGCAATGTGACAGGAGTTTGATGCCTCTGTGCGGCCCACAGTTGTGGATGTCTACTTTGTTCTTGTACACTGGCATGAGTACGCTTATTCTCCAGTCATCTGGGATACGCCTTTCTCACCACACTGCTATGAGTACCCTCATGAGCTATTTCTCCCTTATCTCACCCAGCATCTTTATCATATCTGCTGTGAACTGATCTGAGCCTGCTGCTTTCCCTCACTTCATTTTCCTTAGTGCTATTCTTACTTCTTCTAGAGTGTGCTCCTCTTTTTCTGTCATCGTAGGCTGTGTCTGGGGCAGTACAGCTCCTATGGAGTTTTCTTCATTTGGAAGCTGCTGGAAATACTCCTTCTGTCTGCCTTTGATGTCCTGTGGACTGGTGAACAGGTCGTTGCTGGCATCCCTTATGAAGGGCATCTAACTATCTTCTTTATCTTTATCTTTCTGGCTTTGCCTTACAACCTGATATAGTTTCTTTGTGCCACCTACTGAGTCAATTTGCAGAAGCTGCTAGAGTGCCTCCAATGCCCTGTTCTTTGCTACTGCAACTCCTGTCTTAGCCTCTTTGTTAGCCAGCCAATATTCCTTCTTAGCCTGGTCAGTCTTTTCTATCTTTCACTTTTTCCTGCACTCCTTTCTTTGGATGACTTCCTGGCATTCTGCATTTCATCACCAGCTTTCCTTATGTACCTTATTTCCATACCTGACTCAGTCAGATACCTGTTCAGTAGTAGTCTTCACACATGCTGTTTTGAAGCGCTGCCATTCTTGTTCAGCTCCATCTATTTCCTCCTCTTATTGGGGTGCTAGAGGCCTGATTAATTGCTTGAACTGTTGTACTTTTTCTACAGTCAACTTCCAGGTGTTCAGCCTGGTCTCTGTTGTCCTTAGAGCTGTCCCTGACTACTGCTTGCAGCTGATTGGCACAATTAGCGGTTTATGCTGTAGGCTGACTGTTTCACTGGGGATGACATTACATTCATTGTTTCTACCCCAAGTGTCTTTTCCTTAGTAGAAGTCTACCTGAGTTGCATGTTGGCCACTCTTGTATGTGATCTTGTGACTGTCTCTCTCTTTCTGAACCATCTAGTGGCAACTATCAAGCCATTTGCAAGACAGAAGTCTAGAATGGCCTCGCCTTCTTTATTCTTGTTGCCCCACCCATGTAAAGCCAAGCAGTCCTCATCTCCTGTTCTGTCTGTCCCGATATGTGCATTTAAGTCACCCATTATCAACTCCAATTCATATTCTTCTGCTTTATCTAGTAGGTCCTAAAACTGCTGTCTGACTGCACTCTTTTCCAAATGATCACAACTCTGCTGTGGGGCTTAGGCTGAGATTAGGAATACTGCCTATCATTAGGCTAGAGTCTGATTGCCATGAATCTGTCACTAATTCTGATGATATCCCTCACTGCTTTCTGAAGCCTCTCTCTCACCATAACTCCCATACCATTTCTAGCCTGTCCTCCTCCTGAGTAGTAGACTCTGGATCCCAAGCCAAGTGGCTTTGCTGCACTGACCTTGCATCTTGTCTCTTGGATACATAGGATGTCCAGCCTCTTACTATCATTGTGCCATCCACTTTCAAGCTGCATCCTGTCAGTGAACCTACTACTGAGTTTAGCAATTCTCAGTTCATGTTTTTCAGGTTGGTCGGTTTCACTTTGGCAGCTTGATCGGTTTCACTCAACAGAGTTATACCAGGTAACCCAGGCAGGGCAACTGGACACTGGCCAGCTAGTAGCTTATTGACCCAGGGCTTCTGGGCTTTATAGCAGGCACACACTGCCCAATAGGGGCACATGCACCCCTCCCACTATTAGCTTGAGTAGGTGGAATAGGTCGGAGTTGGCCAGGTACTCAATCCATTTATCACCAATAACTACCTATGCCCATTTGACAACATTAATCACCATGACCGAATCACCTAGAGCCATATTTTACACCATTGAGTGGCTGGCCCTGCCACAGCTATCACAAAAGTTTATTATTTTTTGTAACCATTTTATCGCACGCCAAATTTGTTTATGTTTTGAGTATACAGTCATGCAGATATTCTCATTGAATATCTTGGGTTATATAAGTGATACATATTTTTTAACCTGCACCCTAATTCTGATGTACGTGTATATGGATCCCACAATTATCCTTTTGTGTGTGCATATGTGTGGGGAGGGGATATGTGTATGTATGTGAGAGATATGTAATGCACTAGTTATTCCTGTGTACCATGTGGGTTTTCTTCTATATAAATATCTGTTTGTTCCTTCCCATGTAAATCCCTACTTCAGAATGGGGCATCAGTTTCTTTTAGAGTACTTACATTTATACATCACATTTTAAATACCAGCTTGTACATATTAGTATGGCGTTGTACTCTCTGAAGCTATTAAATCACACAAAGAAAGCAAACCTAAACCATTGCAAGGAAATCCACAACTGTGTAACTGACACATGACAGGCCACCATTATCTAAAGAAATTAATAATCTTTCTTTGATATAATGCTTTGAGTTAAGACTATGTTTAGGATGTATGTACCTGGATATTGCATTGTAACATTTTATCTCAATATTGGCTTCTGGCTTAAGATGAATATAAGCAAGGAATCAGTGGTAAACAATATTATTCACCCTCCTAACAGCATGGATCATGTCTCAGTAATTTTCAAAGTTCTTTTTTTCTCCTGATCAGTAAGGTTGGAATAATCTTTAGCAGTACTCAAAGATACTTTAAGCCATTCATTATTGTATGAGACATCAGTTTATAGCATACATTCAGCTTTAAATATTTGTTGTTATGTCTGGTAGACTAGGAACTAACTCAGTATTACTGCTTGTGCTACAATATGAGGTGCCAGAAATCAGGACAGAACAATTCATTCAGAAATAATTTGTACTTTCTAGAATGGTTAGGCAGGTATCAAGTGGGCGCAGGGAGGTGGCAGAAAGAGATTAGTTAAAGACTGGTTGTAGCATTCTCAAAAGTTTTATATATTCTAGTAGCCAGCTTGCTGGAGAAAGGGGGGATTAAGGAGTATAATAACTGTTTGATGTAGTGGACTTGGGAGAATTGCTTAGGACTTGTAGGATGATGTGTGTGAGTGGGGAAGCAAACTGGCAGAGAGAACATCTGCATGTGACAAGTAAGCAAAATAGTACTTCCTTCAGTGCTAATGGTGCTTAGCGCTGAATTTGAAAGCTATATCTCCATGACTGTTTTTTTAATGATAATGAAATTGAAAATCAGGAGAATATTACAGAAGCTGTAGGTTATCAGAAAGTGGAAAGAAGGAAAAATGGATTCAGAACATAATAAAGGAGCAAATGAGTTTATCTAAGAGCATATATGGATCCCTATAACTTTGCAGTCGAGGGAGTCTTGGTAGGAAGAAGGAAGGAGCTACAAGCAGGGATGTAAAAAGGGATGGTGGATGTTGCTAGTATCGCAGAGAAACTTGCCACTGAAAAAACAAATAAGATATGGAGATGTCTGACCATAGGATGTTCAAATAATGATAGAGAAGTGAGAGATGGAGGTGGAGTAGCAACCTACATAAAGGAGGGCATCAGGTCTAAGGGTCAGAGAAAAGGACATATGCCATCCAATACAGAAAACAATAGAGGGAGCAGGAGCAGGATGTAGGATGTTTCCTGGCTGTTTAGCTGGAGAAGAGTAGACTGCTGAATGATTGATACAACATATAATCTATTAGACCCATCAGGGATGAAACACCAGAGACTGGAAGAAAAAGAATAAAGAAGGGGTGGGGGAGGAAAAGGGTAATACTTAGTGGAGAATTAATCTGCCTGGGGCTAAATGGAAGATCTACAGTACAGAATGAGAAAGACATGTTAAGAGTTCTCAGACTATGTGTCGTACAGCCAACTAGTTCAAGATTGTATTAGGAATTAAATAATTCAGGGAATGGTCCTAACCACAGCAGAGGGTGACATGGATGTCTAAATGAAGGTGCCTTTATCTAGCAAAGGTCATGTCACAGTCTGGTTTAGATTGGGGAAGAGGGATAACACAAAGATGATGGTGGGGGACTTTTAGAGACTTATGCTGAGCTCAGAAAAAGAGTGAAAGATGAGATAGATGATTGGAAACAAAGTGACTATTAAGTACAGTCTGGGAATGCAAGATGGACTGAAGTACTCTAGGGTCTGTTGCAAAGGGCTTGAGGAATGCAAGAAAGAGGAGGAGGAGGAAGAGGAGGCCAATTTGGCTTTGGAAAGCAAAGAAAGGTAAAAAAAAATGGAAAGGAGGAACTGAGGTGGTGGAGGAGGTGCAACACGAAAAGATTAGTGGAAGGTTAACTAAGGTAGAGCAGAAAAGGTGCAAGCTGACAGGGAGTTAAAATAAGGTGTCAGGAGATGGAATAAGAGCCTCTAGGTAAGCAGCAGAAAGGCGTAAAGAATGTAAAGGCCTGACAGGGTTGAGCATCGATGGAAGGCAGATCACAGAAGAAAAAGCAGAGGTAATAAATGTATATATTTTTTTTATTGTTCACAAAGGAAAGCAAGGTAATGATACCATAATGTTATAGAGAAACTGAAGTAGGAAATAACAGGGAGGGCATTGAGCAGATAGTAGGATAGAAAGAGAGGGATGGGGAAGAAAATGGATGCCATTATGGTGGAAAAACATGGGCCAGATGATGGATGAGCTGCCACCCGGGAATTTCAAGAATCTGAATAATGTTGTGGAAGATGTACAAATAACTAACTGTCTAAATCAGAAATGCCTAAGAAATGAAGGAAAACAATACAATGGCACTGTGCAAAGGGGAAGAATGAAAAAAAAATCAGGGAACATCAATGTTATTAACTTAATAGCAGTAGCAGGGAAACCCATAGATAAATCATGAGAGACAGTCTAGTTGCTTTCCCCAGGAAAACAATTAGCATGGATTCAGGGTCAGAAGGAGCAGTCAGTCAAACCACATCCAGTCTTTTAACTTGTTTACGGGTCAACTTGACATAAGAACACAGAATTTCAAGAAGGCCTTTAACTCAATCTCACACACACACACACACACACACACACACACACACACACACACACACACACACACACACGCACGCACACACACACGCACACAAAAGGAAAACTAGAAATGTTTTGGGCATGATTTTTGGCATGAGATAAGGAGCTCCTCTGCTGCATGGTTGAGGGTCAGGGCACAGTGGGCAGTGGTGAGGGAGAAGTCAGGAGCAACAGAAGTAACTATTACAGTACTTCAGAATCTGTTCTCAGTCCAGTACACTTCAATGTGTTTTTTCAGACATAGCTCAAGGACAAATGTACAGCAGCCTCTTAACTGATCAGTGGAACATGGGGAAAAGAATCACGTTAACAAACTGTATTGGTTGAATAAGTGATCAGGAAGGCTGGAGTTAGGGTTCATTGTAGATAAATCCAACACAGACAATTTGGGCCACAACACTGGTATAAAAGGTCAGTGTGGATACGATGGTAAAAGAGCAGAAAACAGGTCAGAGAGGTTTGTAAGACATGGATTAGACAACAAAAGGCATAATGAGAGGGCAGTGGCAGGACCAGCAAATAATTGTTGGTACATGTACTCAAAGAGACAGATTGCAGAAGCAGCACAGTAATACATCGGCTGTCCACACTTATGACCACACTACACCATGAGTACCTTGTGTCCATCTGGTGCTTATATGTTCACAGGTTGATACTACACAGTCAGTCTTCAGGCCATTATGGGCCTAATCAATAAATCATATTCCAACCTGTCAGAAGAAGGGTAAGACATGACAGAAATAGGAAGAATTTCAGCTAACCATCCAGTTTTTCAAGATTTACCTTGTGTGACAAGGATACTTTTCTATTTGCTATGCAGTGAATGTTTGTTCAAGAGGAAACAATGCATCTAGATGTGAATCTATTGTGCTATTATGTTTTTTTAATTCTTGATGAGTATTCAGGTCCTTTAGCTGTACAATTTTGGAACCAGTTGTTCTGTGAAGAGAGCTTATCATGCGCAGAAAGCATAATTTATAAATTGTGAACTCTGAGACTCAGCATGTGAAGGGGTATTAATCTGTCAGGATAACTCATGATTTTGAGACCAGTGATCGTTTTAGTTAAGAAGCTTTAATGTCTGCCATGGTAAGTGATATGTATCAAAAGTTATATAGTAGAGAGGACATTATATTAGAAAAAATCTGATGAAAGATTGCTAGATGGATAGTATGAGCTTTTTAGATCTAACAGAAATATCACAGGATATTAGTTCAGCTACTATGAATATATGATGGTCAAGGTATATACATTGTCAGCAAACATGCCTAGATCTCTGATAACTGTGTCCATTTGGTGGCATGTGTCATCTATGTGGTAGGTTGCAAAACTGTTTTGTTTACCGAATAAAACTATACTATTATTTTTGTATTTAACATGAGACCATTGTCCTAGCAGCAGTTTTTGGCATAGTTTAAACCTTGTTGGAACAATATCAGTGAATGAGAAAATAGCATTACCCCGGTGCAGTCATCTGCAAACATTTATGTCCAAAGTTAAGAGGGAACTTCCTTGAAATTCTGAGTTAAGTAAATGCCGAAAAAGAAAGAGTTCAACCCCAAACCCTGTGGGATGCTACAGGTAACATATTTCTTTCAAAAAAAACACTTACATCTCAACATGGTTTCTGTGAGTGAACCGGTTAGGTATCCATTGTATGATATCTGACTGTATTTAGATTAACAGGTTTGTCTATAATGTCGTCATGGACAATAGTATAAAAAGCCTTGCCCAGGTCAAGGTAAGTTATGTGCACTCTGTAGACAATATTACTACTTCAGTAACTTTTTGAAAAATGTTAACAAGGTTAATGAGGCAGGCTCAGCCTCTGACAAGGTTAAAGTGATAAAGCTTAAATTATAAGAGATTCTGAATGTCTAAGTGTGAGGACAGAAATGATACTTTCTATAACTTTACATATGTAACTACTGAAACTGATGGGATCATAGTTTTCTGCTTATCTGCTGGGTATATATATATATATATATATATATATATATATATATATATATATATATATATATATATATATATATATATATATATATATATATATATATATATATATATATATATATATATATATATATATATATATATATATATATATATATATATATATATATATCTATGTGTGTGTGTGTGTGTGTGTGTATGTGTTCATAGGTAGGTACTAGGCTATTGGCCCTGGGGCCTATACAAGCCCAGCCAAAAAAAATACCCTAGCTTTTGCCACCCAAGAAAATTATTTTCCTGTGCCACTGTCGAGCAGAGCCACAGAGGTAATCCCCAGGGTGAATTTCCTATTTCCCATCCAATCATCAAGATTTTTCTTGAAGAGTGCTAATGAGGAGCTTTGTTTGATATAGATAGGTAGTTTATTCCAGAGTATGGGAAGTCTCTGGGACAGGAATCTATCACTCTGGCATGTTCTGTTTATTGTGGTGAGAAGGTTTAGGTCCCTAGAGTGTGTAGCTCTGAGGGATTGGGATTTCTTTAAGTGGAGCATGTCCAACAGCTCTGGGTTTGACATTGCTTTGTATGTTAGGCAGAGATCACCTCTGAGTAGGCAATATGCGACAGAGTAAAGCTGGAGTTTTTTGAGACGGTCTGCATAGGGCATCTGTTTGAGGCCGGTAATCCTCTTTGTGAGGTATTTCTGCGGCCTTTCCAGTTGTTGTAGATGTCTTGTGAGATACATACCAAAACGGGCGTTGTACTCTATAATGGGTCTAATGAGTGATGAGTAGAGAGTAGAGGGGAACGATGACCTCTTTTTTTTCTGGATGAGAAACCTTTTGTGATGAGGTGTGCCACATAGAAGGATTTCCTGACTATCGTGGCAATGTGATTATCAAAGGAGATACTACTGTCCACCTGTGTCCCAAGGTCTCTTATCACACTTTCGGTGTTAAGTGTACTACCGCCTATGTTGTAGTTCATGGGTACAGAGTTTTTACCAAAGGGGATGACAATGCACTTTTTGGCATTGAGCTTAAGGCCATGGCTTTGACACCAGGCATCTGTCTCATTGAGGCCCTTTTGTAGAATGTCCACATCGTTAGGAGTTTTGATTATGGCTCCTAGTTTGCAGTCATGTGTGAACTTCATTAGCCAAAGACCTTCTGTGTTAGCCTGTACTTCAGAGAAGTAGATATCAAACAGGAGAAGACCCAGGACTGTACCCTGTGGTACTCCACTTGCCACTGGTCTGAAGTCGAATTTGGAGTCTGCTACTTTCACAGTGTGGGTTCTGTCAGTGAGCCAGTTGGCAACCCATCTTGTGAAATAGGGATTTATACCTAGTTTAGTGAGTTTATCTATAATTCCAGAGTATGGGATGGTGTTGAAAGCCTTGGCAAGATCTAGATAGGCTGTGTGAACCACCTTAACCTTGTCTATGGCTTCGGTGTCTGCTTCAAAGAAGTCTATCAGGTTTAGGAGACATGATCTGCCTTTTACAAACTCGAACTGGGTAGGGTCCAGAGTTTGGAGATTACCAATGTCTTTGTTTATAAGTTCCATGATGATACATTCCAATGGCCTTGCAGACCAGGCTCGTCAGGCTAATGGGGCGGTAGTTCCCAGGGTCTGTGGTGGCTCCCCCCTTGTGGAGTGGGATAACCATAGCTGTGTGCCATTCAGCAGACACAAAGCTTGAGGTGAGGCTATGATTGAACATGGTACTTAGGTGGGGTGCCAGTTCGTTCTGTAGTTCATGTAGAACGCAGCCTGGGATGTTGTCTGGTCCCATGGATGCTGTGTTCTTGGCTTTGGAGAGTGTGGTTTTTACCTGTGCAGCCGTGATTACAGGAACTTTGCATTCTTCCGGTATAGAGATGGCCTCTTTAGGGGTTGAGAGGGGGGTAAAGTTAGCACTGAACCTATCTGCCAGGATGTTGGCAATATCAGTTGGGTCTGTATATTTAGTGCCATTGTGCTGTAACTCAGAGCAGATCTGAGTGTTGGCATTGAGATTCTTGACATAGCTATAGAATGCTTTGTGGCTGTCTTTAGAATCAGTGGCGATTTTGTTTTTGTAACTAGCTTTGGAGGATTTTATCAGGGATCGCAGCTTCTTACTGAGGCTGACCAGGGAACTCCTCCACTCGTGGGATTTTACTCTCTTTTGCAACAGTTTCTTCCTTCTGTTGTACAGTTTGTTTATGGCAGGGGACCACCAGATTGGCTTCCTTTTTTTGGAGAATAGCATCTTGGTTCTGTTTGGGATAGCACGATCCATGCACTCATGTAAGTGCTTATAAAGTACAATTGTGTAGGATTCAGTAGTCGTAACTGTATTGTCCATCTGCATGGGTGTCATGAAGTTCACCACTTCTGTCTTAAGAAGCATGAAGTTGGCTTTGGAGAAATTTTTTACCATGGTTTCCTTAACGGGGTGTGGCGGCAGGATGTGGATATCTAGGGTAATTAGCTTATGGTCAGATTGGACCAATGAGGCGTTAACTTCAGGTGTGGAACACTGGTCACTCATGTTGGTAATGACTAGATCTAAGATATTGTTGCCTCTGGTGGGGGTGTGGATAAGTTGATCCAGGGCATTGGAGTTTATGAATTCCAGAAAGCGTTGAGCAAAGGAGTTGGTACATGAGTAGTTTTCCCATTTAATGGTGGGGTAGTTGAAATCACCCATTATTAGCGTGTTTGGTTGAACCCTAATATTTTCCAGTACATCAAGAAAAGAGGAGTGGGAATCCTGGAGCATGGTGGGTGATCTGTAGCAAGCTACAATTTGGATTGCAGTTTTGCCCAGAATTAGTTGCACTTGGATAACCTTGGCTGCATTATGCTGAGCAACTAGCCTGGAGGTGTGGATATCCTTAATGAATATGGACAAACCTCCGCCTTTGGTGTTCCAGTCCAGGTTACATGGCCGAAAAGTGTGGTATGAGTTATAGCCTGGTAGTGCAGGGGTGCTCTCTGGAGCCTTGAACCAGGTCTCAGTTACTGCACAGATATCGATGTTCTCCATTTTAAGGATTGCCTCGAGTGGGTGCATTTTTAAATTTAGACTTCTAGCATTGAGTAGCATCACCCTCAGTTTTTGATTGCCTGTTCCTGTTATGGTGGTGAATTTGTCATTTGAACCTTGCCTAAAAAAGGCACTAGGGGCGGAAAGAACCTTAGCCAGTATCCGGAATCCCCAGGGGTGACAGGTGCAGGCCATCTCTGGCAATGCATCATGGTCTGTTGACCATGTCATCCCAGGCAGACAGATACTGGATCCCTTTAGAATGGCACCAGAAGCTTAGACAATTGTTGAAGTCAATCATTTTGTCCTTGTACTGCGGCATCATTCTGGGTGATGGCAGAATGCTACTCAGTGCTAGGGTCATACCTGCCTGGGCTACAAGATCGGAGAGCTCTTCCATGTCTCTTTTCATGTAATCCAGGGAGATACGTCTTAGGTCATTCACACCAACATGGACAATGACAGAGTCATATTTGTACTTGTTGTGGAGTGACCTGAGTGTGTGGGTTACGTGGCGGATCCTGGCACCCAACAGGCAGCTGACAGTATCCTTCTCCTTGTTTAGCCTGGTGAGTGGGATATCAGTGTGCCTGACCATAGAGTCACCTATGACTAGAGTGTTGGGTACATTGTTTTGCCTTATTGGCTGTGGTTGAGTGGCACACTGAGTCTATGTGTATATATAAAATCAAAATCCTGAAACCAAAAGCCTGAAAATTCAAAATCCCGAAAACCCAAAATCCTGAAACTCAAAATCCTGAAAACACAAATAATGCTAATATGTCACTATGAAGACACTAATATCTACCAACTGACCCTGACCCTAACCCTAACCCTAAGGTCCGTCACTATCGCACACTCACCTGACCCGCGCCCTAACCCTAACTCACTTAAACCGCCCCTAACCCCAATATTTGTCACTATTGCATACATGCCTAACCTGCGCCCTAACCCTAACTCACTTAAACCGCCCCTAACCCTAACATAAAACCAACCGCACTCTTACCTGAACCCAACGCATGACCTAACACCACAGGGCTAACAATAGCAAAGCCACAATGACATCAGTATGTCCATTTTATGTTTTCAGGATTTTGAGTTTCAGGATTTTGGGTTTTCAGGATTTTGAATTTTCAGGCTTTTGGTTTCAGGATTTTGATTTTCAGGCTTATAGTGTTTCAGGCTTCTGATAGGGAACTATATATATATATATATATATATATATATATATATATGTATATATAAATGTTAAAACCGCTAAATTTGTAGAAAATGCACTAAAAATTGTTAAACTCTAAGCATCTACATGGAGTAAAATAAACACAAATAAACCGACCAGATAAATTAGCACTTTCATCTTTTTAATGATTTACAAGACTTCTTAGGAAAAAAATATGACAATGAATAAAGTGTAGTACAGTATTACAAGCTTATGATGTATCATTTAAACTGAAAATTCTAAACTTTAGCAATAAGCATATCAAAAGTCCAGGTAATTGCTGTAGTAACCAGGTATCCAATGGCAACATATAGAAGCAAGTCCTCTGTTAGAGCAGATATGCAAATCATCTGTGGAACCAAATAACAGTAGCAGAGGCGGAGTCAGTTGTACATAAATGCTGCCCAAAAACATAGCAGTATATGGGATAAAAACAGACCTTTCCTACATGTAAAAAATTCATACATTAGCAAGATAAGGTAAATACTTGGCTTAATTAACACACTAGATCTTAATAACCATTGTAGATATAGATGGATTATTTAAAAAATAAAGAATAAACGGAGAATCAGCTAAACGTGTGTTAGTTGCTGGGGATGGAAAAATTATATGCACACAAACCAGCAAGGCTAGTAATGTTATTAGTACATAAATAATTAAATAATATAAAGAGAGAAGAGTAAAAATAACAGACGAGATAAAAAAATAATAATAAAAAAAAAGAAATGATAAAAAAGAAAGACCAAAGATAATCAGGCCATTAAGCATAGCTAAATAACCATCCTGTTAATGGAAGGGAACAGAGAGTAGACTGCTATTATCAATAATAGCCACTAGATGTCACGAAAACCAAAGCAACTTAATCCATTAAGAGTACAAATAATAACCAAGGCAAAATAAAATATGCACTAAAACAAGCAAGGCTATGAGCTTTATAAGTACACAATTAATAAGGAATAAAGAAAAAAGAAAAAAGAAACAAGAATGAGGAATAAAGAGAGAAGAGTAAAAGAGAAAGTCAAAAAAAGTGATGAAAGGAAAAGACAAAAGAGAAGCAGGCAATTAAAGATAGCTAAATAAGCATCCAGTTAATGGAAGAAAACAGACAGAGAGTAGACTGCTATTATTAAAAATAGCCACTAGATGTCAATAAAACTAAAGCAACTCAATCCACTAAGAGTACAAAAAAAAATAAATAAATAAAAACCAAGGCAAAATACTCCGCTTGGTTAAATAAGACCAAGAAAAAAAGCCAGCAGCAGAATCATAAGCGTATAACAGTAGCAGAGGCGGAGTCAGCTGTACATAAATGCTGCCCAAAAACATAGCAGTATATGGGATAAAAACAGACCTTTCCTACATGTAAAAAATTCATACATTAGCAAGAGAAGGTAAATACTTGGCTTAATTAACACATGAAGGCATCTCTGATCAGTATTAGCAAAAAACTACTGGCACTCATAAAATCGTCTAATGCCAGCTTCGAGAGAAAAATTGCACAGGACACTAAGGATAATCACAAGGCTTTCTTTAGTTATGTTAGGAACCTGGGTGGGAATTCCCAGATATGCTCAGAATTAGTCCAAAATGACAAAAAATACACCGAGCCCACAGACATTGCCAACATCCTAGCTGACAGGTTCAGTGCAAACTTCTCCCCCCTCTCCCCACCAAAAGGGCAAATATCTATCCCAACAGAGTGCTGCCCCCCGACATCTCAGATGCTCAGGTAAGAGCCGCCCTCTCCAAAGCAAAAAACACAGCATCAATGGGACCAGATGGTGTCCCAGGCTGCGTCCTACATGAACTCCAAGAAGAGCTAAACCCAAACATAAAACTAATGTTCAATGTTAGCCTTACTACAGGATATGTACCCAAAGAGTGGCGTACAGCAACAGTGGTCCCTCTCCACAAAGATGGTGCCTCAATGGATCCTGGAAACTATCGCCCCATAAGCCTGACTAGCTTGCTCTGCAAAGCTATGGAAAGGATCATCATGGACCTCATAAATAAAGATATTGGGGACCTACAGACACTGGATCCTACCCAGTTTGGCTTTGTTAAGGGCAGATCCTGCCTCTTAAACCTGGTCGATTTCTTTGAAACAGTCACCAAGGCCATTGACGAGGGAAAGGTGGTCCACACAGCCTACCTGGACCTCGCAAAAGCCTTCGATACAATACCCCACTCGGGCATTATAGATAAGCTCACCAGCTTAAATATAAACCCCTATGTCACTAGATGGGTTGCAAACTGGCTCAAGGACAGAACCCACATGGTTCGAATTGCTGGAGCCATGTCAGACTCCAAACCAGTTACAAGTGGCATCCCACAAGGCTCAATCCTCGGACCTCTCTTGTTCAGTATATATTTCTCAGTGGTACAGGCCAACACGGAAGGACTGTGGCTGACCAAGTTCGCAGATGACTGCAAACTGGGCGCCATAATCAACTTTCCAGCCAACATAAGCATCCTCCAAAAGGGCTTCATAGAAACAGACAACTGGTGCCAGAGCCATGGCCTCAAGCTAAACACCAAAAAGTGTATAGTCATCCCCTTTGGCAAAAACAAAGTGCCCACAAATTACCACATAGGTGGTAATCCATTAAGTACAGAAGAAGTCATTAGGGACCTGGGGACCCAAGTTGATAGCAATCTCTCATTTGACAACCACGTGGCCAAAGTGGTTAGAAAAACATTTTATATAACCCACCTAATCATGAAGGGATTCACATCTAGATCAGGGGAGGTCATTGTACCTCTTTACTCATCCCTCATCAGGCCCATAATTGAGTACAATGCCCCTTTTGGGATGTACCTTACCAGACACCTGCAGCAACTGGAAAGACCCCAAAAGTACCTCACCAAGAGGATCAAAGAGCTCAAACAGATGCCATATGCTGCCCGGTTAAAGAAACTCCAGCTCTACTCAGTGGCATACCGCCTGCTCAGAGGCAATCTGTGCCTGATGTATAAAGCCATGTCCAACCCGGAATTAATGAACATGCTGCACCTCAGAAAATCCAAATCCCATCGAGCTACGCGCTCGAGAGACTTGAACCTCAGCACTGAAATAAAT
This sequence comes from Protopterus annectens, assembly GCF_019279795.1. Classification (NCBI taxonomy): domain Eukaryota; kingdom Metazoa; phylum Chordata; order Ceratodontiformes; family Protopteridae; genus Protopterus; species Protopterus annectens. The sequence continues at coordinate 245,425,060 of NC_056732.1, read as the reverse complement.
AGGACATGCTGGAGGGACAGATTCATAACCCAGAGGCTCCCTTCACTCTGGAATAAAATCCCAGTCCAGGTTAGGCAGAGTCCCACATTGACTCTCTTCAAGAGGAATCTTGATGAGTGGATGTGAGATCGTAGGTTTACCCCGGCTATCACTTCTGTGTCACTGTTAGACAGAGGCACAGTATACTAACCTCAAGAAAAGGCGTAGCAAAATTAATTTAAAATGGGTGGCGAAAGCCAAACACACTCTGGCTAGGCTTATAAATGCCCTAGGGCAGATAGCCTAGTATGAACCTATGAACCCAAACCTATATATATGTATATATATATATATATATATATATATATATATATATATATATATATATATATATATATATTTATATATATATATATATATATATATATATATATATATATATATATATATATATATATATATATATATATATATATATATATATATATATGGGTTCACTACGAAAGACCGAAAACCCACAAGACCGATGCCTGTAATCCCGAGACCAAATACCCAAAAGACCAGAAGACCGACGGACCACAAGCACGAAATTCAAAATCGCGAACGATCAACACACATACAGTACACACATACACATACACACAGTGTACCCCCAAACCCAAACAAATAATGTTGCACTATAGTTAAGCAGGGGGGCAAGCCCCCCTGCACCCCTCCTACTTTAATATTCTAACTGCAATATCGCACAAGCATACACAAGGCAAACTCACACCCACACATTACAGTCCCTCACATGCACACACCACAGTCACAACACACACTAAAGCTCCTCACACACACATAGATACGTACCTGAACCGCAACACCAGAAGCGCTAACTCAATATCCCTTAACATCAGGATTTTGAATTTCGTGCTTCTGGTCTTTCGGTAGTGTGGGGTATCGGGCTTCTGGTCTCGGTAATGTGAGTGTTGGAATTCTGAATGTTCGATATTTCGTAGGGGACCCTTATATAAATAAATATATATATATATATATATATATATATATATATATATATAGTTTACCTTTAAAGTGTTGCAACACACTTGTGTGACTCTTTATTTACCCGAGTTGAAATATCAGAAACTGCAAAGCTGAATGCTCAGAAGAGTGAACGTGGTACACAAAAAAAAAAGTTGAAAAAATATCAACATTCACTAAGCTGACCTTGCAAACATCGACACACTACTGTTCATGCACCAAGCAAAATCTTGGCATATGCAAAACACAATTTTTAAAAATAGCTTAAGATATTTTTTTTTTTTCAGGGGGACAAGCCTGCAAGCACCACCCACACCCTTTATTAACTATGCATAATAATTCCAAGATTGCACAATGTCCAGAAAAGGGCATATCTACCAACCCCGAGAAATGTGCAGTCTCAAACACCTGTCAACCATCTCTGTAGTCAACTAAATTTTGTTGTATAAACAGATGTTGACCAAAGGGGGAATATTTCATATTTAATTCCCCAATAATATATATATATTATATTATTTATATATATATATATATATATATATATATATATATATATATACATATATATATATATATATATATATATATATATATATATATATATATATATATATATGGGTCTCCTTTGTTTATTCGAAATTACACATACCCGAATCTGAAAAGCATGAGAAGACGTCATCAAATACTAAATAACCTGAAGCAATAAATCACCAAAATTTTAATTTTTTACAGGGATACTAACCACTTTGTCATTAGGACACACACACACACACACACACACACACACACACACACACACAAAAAAAAAACAGAAGCAAATTAAATCCATGCAGGTGAGGGGCATTAACTAAATATACCAACTCCAAGATCACACTACACTGGGGGAAAAGGTAAAGTTCACTCTGGTGGCCAAGTGGGAGGAAAAGAGGTTACTGGGGGTGGAAGAGCCGTGGGTAGGAGACTGCTTTAGAACTGCTAGTGGGCACGCCATAGGCAAATACAACAATATTTGGAAAATTCCTGTTAAAAATGAAGTAACATACACTCAATACACTCTCAGCAGAGAGAGTAGGTAGATGGAGCCAAAGGTGGTTTGAATATTTCTGGTGCATGTCCTTTACGGAAGAATACTGGTCTGGTCACTGAAGTGTAGACTGGGTGGGAACACCTGCAGTTGATATTCCCTATCAAGCTGTAATGACAGAAAAGGTGAGTTAAAAAAATAGAAAACAGTATAAAGCATGGAGCAGCTGAGTGGGGAGAGAGATGGACTCGCTAGGGAAGTAAGCAAACATGCAATAGGGATCTTACAGAAAGAAGGTTGTGTTGTTTTTACAAAAGATATAACACAGTGCAGAGGGTAATAATACAATACATTCTGCTGAATTAAGGCATAAATGGTAAGTAAAAATAGTTGCACACCGTCCACCCATAAACAGATAGTGAGGGTATAATTAGATATTCTATAAACACTTGTAATAAGCAGGACCAAATTAAACACTTAAAGTCAAACTACTGCTTTGTATCATACTATAAACCATGACCATAGCAAGCGTGTAGCAAACAGTATCACATTTGTGTAATAAGTTTCATGCTGTTACAATGATTAGAGACATTTAATCTATAAATCATAACATCTTTAAAACTTCACTTGAGTATTGTAAAAAGTAGCCAGTACAGAGCCGGTAAGGATATAGTGACGCTGAATGCATTACCACATTAAATAATATATACTCAAACAGCTCCAAGGGTGAGAGGCATACTATGAGCACAAATGTGAATATTCTAAGTTTAGAACTGAGCCAATTGAATTAAATAACAGCTGGCCCACGCTATGAATGTTTACTGCAGTTGAAATACTTATGGGTAGTCATAAGGACACTGTAAGCGTCTACCTCTAATAGAGTAGTTAAAAATGTTCAGTGTAGTTAGCCATGCTGTGAGCAGATTTTCTCCACAATTGCAGGTAAAAGTATGGAAGAATGGTTGGGTCTCTATGAGCAGATTATCACTGCAATTTAACATAACTATGAAGATGTAACTTACTCTCACAAAATGTAAATTTATAGTGCAGGAGTGCATTGATAACAATGAGCTGCAGCTAAAGTCCAATAAATATAAATGCACTGCTTCTGTTAGTTATTACCACTGCCAGAGGTATCTGCAGAAACAACCATTGCATGTTAAGTCCAGTCACTGCAATTGCTGCATTATGACAAACCAATCTGTAAAATTAGCAAAGGTCAGGTTTTAAAGGCTTTTACTGCAGCAGAAGTTTTTTTTTCTTAAAAGTAAATCTCGGTTCTGTGCTTAAGAATTCTTGCAGACCACTGTCAGTCAATTGAATATGCCAATTCCTTCTTATAATCTCATATATATTGGCAACATTGTTGGAAAAATAAAGAGATATTGGAACACCTAAATTTTGATCACTACTTCTTCATCCAATTCATCCCTTAATCTAATGTTGGAAAAATATGGTCTACCAGAGCCTTCCCTGTGATCTTCCATTTTACAGAACTCCGAGTCAATCTCGGGGTCCTTATAGCCTCTCTCTATCAGATAATCCTTTAAATTATTCAGGGCTGCTTTAAATTAGTAGTACTATTATGCAGTCTTGAGACCCTCATTCCTTGTCCCCTGATGATATTTCTAAAAACATGTTGGGGGTGATGACTACTCCTATGTAAAATATGATTTCTGTGGGTATCATTCTTACATCTACTTTTAATAATCTGATTCACTTCCCCGCTTTCAAGATGGGACATCCACAAAACTAATGCCATCATAAGATGTCTGTGTAGTGAAGCATAAATAGCCAGTAGTACTATGCAAATAGTCCGTAAACCTAGAAAACATTCCCTCCGTGCCCTTCAATAAAACATCGTCAACAAGCCTCCTGTAGAATTTCATGCAAGGAATAAATTCATTATTGTGTAACACTAGATCACTTTCTCAATGGGCCAAAACACTGTTTGCATAGCTATTCGCACAGGGTGTCCCCATGGCCACCCCTGTGCATTGCCTAAAATATCTTCATTCAAACATAAGCATGTTATTCTCTAGTATAGTTTCTAAAAACAAAGTAGATCTATCTGTTTCACATTATACCCACTATTAACTAACAAAAATGTTTACGTCATCTTCATCCCTTCCTGATTTTGAATCACTGTAAAGAGAAAATTGATATCCATTGTGATAAACAAGTCATTGTCACTCAGAAGATCATTTTCACAACATAAAACAGATATGATAAAAATTGCTTCATATCATTCAGGACATGATTTCATTAACTACTGGCCTAAGATGTTTTTCCACATATATTGACATTGCCTCAGTAAGCCATCCTTGTCCAGACACAATAGGTATGAATGGGGGATCAATTGCATTCTTGTGCATGTTTGGTAGGCCCCAGAATACAGGAACCATGGTTTTGTCAACAATTACATACTTTAACAGATCTTTAATAATGAGTCTTTCTACTAAACAATCCTGTACCAAAAAGGTGACGTTTCGCATAATATGAACTACAAATGCAGTTTCAGATTAAATGGAAGGCAAGGCAATGAGTAATGAGTAATGTTTGCAAGTGATTCAGTACGACAATGTTATCATTCTTAAAACTGTTTTCTTTTGAACACTTCTATTTTAATGAATTAGTAAATAATTACTAATTATATTTAGCAAATCAGAGATAAAATCAATGACAGAAGGACAAGCCATTCTGGAAATAATGTGAAGATGCACTGTACAAACACGTACACAAATGCATGGATCTCACCATACCCAATAGAAACAAGATGCTCTCCTCAAAAAAATGAAGCCAATCTGGTGGTCCCCTGCCATAAACAAACTCTACAACAGAAGGAGGAAACTGATGTGGAATAAGGTAAAGTCCCAAGACTGGAAAAACTCCATTATCAGCCTCAACAAAAAGTTGAGATCCCTCATCCTTTATCCTTTATCCTTTACCCTAGCTAAAAAATGGAATGCCCTGCCCTCCACACTAAGGACTTGTACCAACCTTAATAACTTTAAAACCCAACTTCATTCCTACCTCTATCTAAACAGGAAATGCAACTGCACTCTTCAGTCCATACCTCTAAAGCTCTCTTCACCCTTCACTCCGGGCTAACCTCATTACCTTCCTAACCTCACTCTTAAATGTAGACAGCATAGGTAACTAAATAGTAAAATCTAGTTTTTATGCTATATGCCTGTTTTTTTTTTCCTCTTGGACAAAATAGAAATTGTTTGTGTTTATTCTTTTTTGTAACAACCTGTTGTTTGTAATGCATACTGTCTTTGAATTTCATGTAAATAAACTTTGTTTCTGTGGAGCTTTTCTCCTCAGGCCACCACTAAAAACAGGGCCCCCAAGCCCAGTGGACCTCCCCGGTAATCAAACTGGAATGAATAAATAAATAAATAAATCAAATCCTCTAAAGCTAGCTATGAAAACAGAGTTGCAGCTGATAGTAAAGACAACCACAAGGCCTTTTATAGTTATGTAAAGAATCTCCATGGCAATACCCAGATTTGCTCTGAGCTGCTGCACAATGGTACCTCCTATACCGAGCCAAAAGATATTTCCAATAATACTGGTTGACAGATTCAGTGCCAACTTTACTTCTCTCTCCCCTCCAAGGGACCAGTCACAATACCAGTAGATTGCCAGCCACCCAGTATTACTGCTGCACAGGTTAAAACAACACTGTCCAAGGCCAAGAATACAGCTTCTATGGGACGTGACAATATCTCTGGCTGTGTTCTACATGAATTACAGAGTGAACTGGCACCTCACCTATGTGCCCTGTTCAATCACAGCCTCATCTCAGGCTTTGTCCCTGCTGATTGGTGCACTGCTACAGTCATCCCTCTCCACAAAAGAGGAGCCACTACAGACCCTGGGAACTATCGCCCCATTAGCCTGATGAGTCTGATATGCAAAGCCATGGAAAACATCATTGTGGACCTAATAAAGAAGGATATAGGGAATCTCCAAACTCTTGATCCCACACAGTTTGGTTTTGTGAAAGGTAGATCATGCCTGCTCAACTTGGTCAACTTCTTTGTGTCAGTCAGCAGAGCTGTGGATGAAGGCAAGGTGGTTCATACAGCCTACCTTGATCTGGCCAAGGCCTTTGATACCATTCCCCACTCAGGAATAATAGAAAAACTCACTAACCTAGGCATCAACCCCTATATCTCTAGGTGGGTTACAAACTGGCTCACAGGTAGAACCCACAGTGTGAAAGTAGCTGACTCCAAGTCAGACTGCCGACCAGTCATGAGTGGAGTCCCACAGGGTTCGGTCCTGGGTCCTCTCCTGTTTGGTATCTACTTCTCTGAAGTCCAGGCTGACATGAAGGGACTCTGGCTGCCAATGTTCACAGATGATTGCAAGTTGGGAGGTAATATTAACTCCCCAGGTGATGTTGACATCCTACAGAAAGGCCTCACTTAGACCAATGACTGGTGTCAGAACCATGGCCTTAAGCACAATGCCAAAAAAAGTGTCATTATCCCCTTTGAGAAAAACCCAGTTCCCATGAATTACCACATCAATAGTAATCCACTGAACACAGAGGATGTTATAAGAGATCTGGGAACACAGGCTGACAGCAACCTCTTTTTGACCACCACATTGCCACTGTAGTCAGAAAGTCCTTCTATGTGGCATATCTCATTACTAAGGGTTTTGCATCCAGGAAGAAAGAGGCCATTGTCTCCTTCTACCTTTCCCTCATTAGGTCAATCATTGAGTACAATGCTTCATTTGGCATGTACCTCCCTAAACACCTGCAACAACTGGAGAGGCCACAAAAGTACCTCACAAAGATGATCCTAGGCCTTAAACATTTGTCCTATATGGACAGACTAAAAAAAACTTCAACTATTCTATGTCTCATATCACCTACTTAGAGGCAATCTCTGCTTGACTTTCAAAGCCATGTCTGACCCAGTTAGAAATGCTACATCTGAAGAAATCCTAATCCCTCCGCACCACATGCTCCAGAGACCTCAACCTCATTCCCACAATCAATAGAACATGCTGGAGGGACAGGTTCATAACGCAGAGACTGCCCATGCTATGGTATAGACTTCCCATACATGTCAAGCAGAGCACCTCACTGGCCCTCTTCAACAGTAATCTTGATGAGTGGATGGGAAATATAAAATTCACCCCAGGGATCACTCCAGTGGCTTTACTTGACAGAGGCACTGGGAAGTGAGGTCGGGTGGCACAATGCCAGGTTAATCCTACGGGCTAGGCTTGTAAAGGCTCCAGGCCTATTAGCCTAGTACATACCTATGAACCTATGAACCTATTCCTCATACCCAAGTTATCAAACTTAAAAACTCATATAGTATTCTAAATTTGTAATATAAAACTTAGCAACCATATAGCAGCAGATACCATTAATTACTGTGCTGAGTGAGATAAGTGAAAGACTCTAATATAAAGTATTAAGATCATGTTGTTAGTCAAAATCAGTTTGTTATGGTCAAAAAATGGATTCCAAAAATTCAGCTGAAGAGATTCCAAGCAATTCACCTCCTGTGTTTCCCTTGATATGTATATTTTTCTTGAAAACCATTTCAAAAACACATAACAAACTGGAATTTTGACTGACAATTCATACAAATGCATCAAACTTTTGTGTTTAGCAATTATATTTCAGAAACATACTTTGCTGTGTGTATAAGACAGTTTTTACAAAATAAGATGTGAGAACAGTGAGCCCTAACAAACTTGACTCATCATCTTCCTAAACTCCAACTGCTGTCTATGTCTCCAATAGTAAACACTTTGTTTTTGCAATTATATATGACTTCAAAGGCTGCCTTCAATCTTGATTTACTGCGTTTCTGTGAGAGTTGTAATCTGGAAGGTAGTTAAATGCACATAAGAATTTTAAACTGACAGAGATATGATTTCTTTTAAGACTTCATCCTTCCTATTCCACTGGATTCCGTATAAGTGCACACTTAGACTGGTTTACAGCTATTCATTGTGCAAGTATACTGCCATTTGTACACAGTCATTTTTGTTTGTGCATGATCAGTGTTGGAGCTTGTTATAAAGAGGTTCCTAAATATGAAACTTAGAGTAACAGCGTTATTACAGAAAGGTTCACATGGAAGTATCTCAGTACAACAGGGATAATATTTTGTAATTTTAGAGTGTAGCATGGGTGTTCCATCTATTACCATGATGATTTTATTAATCTGCACATTGGAAATAGCTTACCATGGACTGCACTTATTTGTCATTGTCAAAGGCAGGTCTCTCCAGTTTAATCTTATTTGTTTCTTTGAAAAAGTTACTGAGATAGTGAATTGGTGTTTAGGAGTACATATAGCATACGTGGACAAGATCAAAGCCTTTGGCACTATTTCCCATACAGGCACTATTGGCAGACTTGTACATTTAAATATAATTCCTTATGCTGTGCAGTGGATAGCCAATTGGTTATCTGATAGATCCCATGTGGTTTGTCTGATAGATCCTATGTGGTTATAGTTGCAGGTGCTACTTATGAAAGCAAAAATGTTACCTGATATGTATCACAGGTTTCACTGCTGGGTCTTAACCTATTTGCCATGTATTCCTTTGACCTTTGACCTTCAGTATGGTTGTCTAAATTTGAAGAAGACTGTAAATCATGTGCTCTTATTTGTTCCTCCACTGACTCGCAATAGACTAGGATAACACCTGGTGCAAGGACTTTGGCTTCAAACTAAACAAGAAAGAATGTAGTACACTTCATTTTGGAAAACAAGACATTTCCACATCATACTGAGAGATGGCATTCCCTTCCAGTCAGAGACTGTCATGAGGAAATTAGGCACTCTTATTGATACTTGCTTATCTCTTAAACATCATGTCTCAATATTAATTTGGAAAGACTTGTATCTGCTTAATCTAATTTCCAAAGGCATCTTCTCTTAATGCAAATATGTTTTAACTCCCATTTACTCCTCTCTCATCAGATCCATTATAGTTCCCCTATTCACGTGTATTTATTGAGGCATATTACTCATCTTTTAAGATATCAGAAATTCTGAATTTTTAAAGATCAATTATGTCAAGATCCTCGGTTATTAAGACAGAATGAAGATGCCATTGCTGTATTCATTCTCACAGACTTTTCCATAATGACCTGTGTCTAGCCTTTGAAACTATGAAAATCTGACTCTCCCTAACCTTCATCAACAGATAAATAACAATAAAACAAAATGCATATTCCAGTGTCTCCCCCATCCCTGGAACAAATGTCTACTACATGCCAGACAAAGTAATAGCCTTGTAACCTTGAAGGTAAATCTAGATAATTGGATGGGTAGCCCCATATGATGTCCTATTTTGTGTTTCCTCCTTGAGGCTGGAGGGGAACCATTGAATATATATATATATTTTTGGCTAGGTTTGAAATGGTCTGTGGACTGATATCTTAATACTTACTTATGCCCCTGTGAACCTATGATGGGCAGTTATGGTGGTAATAGTAAGAACTGACTATTCAGCTATGCTTAACTCTAAGAAGGTTAGCATTCCTCCACACCTGTATACGAAGAATGGCTATGCAGCCAGACTTGCTCATAGAAAATTCTATGTATTCTACACAATTCTATTATGTAGATAGTTTCAGGTCAAAATGCAGTTGTTCCTTGTAGTTTGCGCAGTTATCCTGTACAATATCTCTTCAGCGCATTGTCTTACTAACACATAAATGACGTATTAAGGGGAGCACAGTGGGTAACTCCTGTATGCTTTCCTACCACAACTGATGGTATTGCTAATTAACATCAACAAAATGGCGTATCTCTAAGCCGGTGCTCACCTCAATCTCATTCTCTTTAGAACCTTAATGTTGGGAATGCTGGGAAATTATCCACATTTTGATAGCCAGGTTCGTTGCATGTTAATACAGATCTCAGGAAGCCAAAACCAAAATCTACGCAAATAATCTATCATTAAATTGTTGCATGTAAAAAGACAGGATAAGTCTGAGACGCCCCATTTGTCTCAAATAATTTAGCTTTATTTATCTTAAGATAAACACTTTTGTCCGAAGACTTCATCAGCTCTATCAATGGAGAGTTTCAGCTTTTAAATTTAAACAATTTTTAATATAGCTACAGGATGCAGATATCCAGGAACACAGCTTATAAAGGTAATACATAAATACATAAATACATTGAAATATAAAATGTTCATCTTTCCTTTGCAATAAATGAAGGGAGAGACATCAGGAAAAAGTTATTTCAAACTGATTCTACTTTTTCTTTAAATGCATTGCAAATTAAAATGTATTTAAACATGTTATGATCTATGTCTATACCATTTGCATATAGTTTGTGATTTTGATGTGGCTTTATATACCTTTTTCGTCATTAATTATTGCCAGATGGCCAGACATGTGGCTGAAAAGTGTCATCTACTAGTGCACTCTCTCATTTAACAAACAAGCAAACAAACATACATACATACATACATACATAAATACATAAATAAACTACTAGAAATTCCTAACAGCTGACCCACAGTATGTCTTGATACTGCATCGAGTGATCTTTCAGTTTCCAAAGAAGAACATCAGCTAGAAAGGAGAGCAAAAGGAGAAGAAACAGAATTAAGTACAACTTGTGCAAACCGCCTGCAAATTGTTCAACACATAAAATAGTCAGTGCACAAAAGCAAACATCTGCTAAAGGTGTAATCCTTTTAGTCAGAAAGAAATGTAGCTCATAGTCTGAATTAGGGAGTATTATCCATTCATTTAAATTAATAAATAATTAAGTATGCTGAAGAATTATCTGGAACACAGTTTCTATTGACTAAAACTGTATATGCCTACTACCAGAATTGTAAGAATAAGCATAATAATAAAAGAGAAAAACCTTGACTGTGATTTCTAAAACAAGGCTTCTCAGTACTGACTTAATCTTAAATGCTTAAGGGGAAATCCCTGTAAGAACAACAATGATCGTAACAATGACAGTGATGATAAATCATCTTCCTGACATTGTTGAACATGTTTTACTGAAGCTTCATATGTTATGTAACAGGAGACCATCCAAATGAAAATCCATGCTTAGCAATTATTCATATAAGTAGTAAATTATATTAAACTCCAAGTTTGTTCTTCAGCAGATGGTTGTTAACAAGACAGATAGGAAATGTGCATGCTAGTTATAATAAGAATAATGACTAGGCAGTGCTTGAATGCACTTTTTTCTGTCTGTGGGCTAATGACTTTGGGAGTATCAGCATTATTTAGGAACTAAGGTCCTTAAGCTTTAGAACTGGATCAAATCTGGTAAAGAAATAGAGATCCAGTGACAGTTCATACACTTTCTAAATCATTTTAACACATCTGTATAGTATATGATGTGATAATGTCTGATCTGTACTGAGAAATGCTAGAACTAATGCATATACAGTAGTCACATTATCTGTTCATTTACTGCTGTGAAAAGCATATCTACTGCTTTGCATCTAAGTTGTCAGATGAGAAGACATATTATGTTTCCACATTCAAGCTGATACTTATGAATCACTAAATTCATACATTCATACGTTAGTGCTAAGCTATCTGTCTTTGTGGCCCATTCTAGGCCTAGCCAAATCCAAAGGTAAGAATCAAACCTTGTTATGTGGTAAACACACTAACCATTATGCCTACCACTCACCTGTATAGATTTAGGTTCATAGGTTCATAGGTAGGTATTAGGCTATCAGCCCAAGGGCCAATTTAAGTCTAGCCAACAAGGTTCCCTGGCTTTCGCCACCCAAGAAGGTTATTTTCCTGTGCCCCTGTTGAGAAGAGCCACAGAAGTGATCCCTGGGGTGAATTTCTGATTTCTCATCCACTCATCAAGATTTTTCTTGAAGAATGCTAATGAGGGACTCTGCTTGACATGGATAGGTAGCTTATTCCAGAGTATGGGAAGTCTCTGGATCAGGAATCTATCCCTCCAGCATGTCCTGTTTATTGTGGTGACAAGGTTTAGGTCCCTGAAGTATGTAGCTCGGAGGGATTGGGTTTTCTTTAGGTGTGGCATGTCCAACAGCTCTGGGTTTGACATAGCTTTGTATGTTAGGCAGAGATCACCTCGGAGTACCGGATATGCTATGGAGTAAAGCTGGAGTTTTTTGAGTCGGTCAACATAGGGCATCTGTTTGAGTCCCGTAATCCTCTTTGTGAGGTATTTTTGTGACGTTTCCAGCTGTTGCGGATGTCTTCTGAGGTATTTTCCAAAAGGAGTGTTGTGCTCAATAATAGGTCTAATGAGAGCTGAGTAGAGGGGAACAATGACCTCTTTTTTTCTGGATGTGAACCCTTTTGTGATGAGGTGTGCCATGTAGAAAGATTTCCTGACTACTTTGGCAATGTGATTATCAAAGGAGAGACTACTGTCCACCTGAGTGCCAAGGTCTCTTATCACACCTTCAGCATTAAGTGGAATGCCGCCTATGTGGTAGTTCATGGGTGCCATGTTTTTACCAAAGAGGATGACAATGCACTTTTTGGCATTGAGCTTCAGGCCGTGGCTATGACACCAGGCATCAGTCTCAGTGAGGCCTTTCTGTAGGATGTCCACGTCGTTTGGGGACTCGACTATGGCACCTAATTTGCAGTCATCTGTGAACTTCAGCCAGAGGCCCAGTGTGTTAGCCTGTACTTCAGAGAAGTAGATATCAAACAGGAAAAGACCCAGTGCTGAACCCTGTGGTACTCCACTTGTCATAAGTTTGAAGTCAGATTTGGAGTCTGCAACTTTTACAGTTTTCTCAGAAAGTCCAGATTTTTGCCTCATATTTTTTGTCTGTTCCTTATAAAATGTATAGTTTTCTGACAAATCATTGAGGATTGAAGCCACCATACTATAATATGCATTTGAGTTTCAGGCTTCTTTTCCTTCAAAAAATGCATGCTCATGCAAAACCTGTTATTAATAGGCTCATAGGTTCATAGGATCATAAGATCATAGGTGGCTACTAGGCTAACAGCCCAGGGCCCTTACAAGCCTAGCCAAGTTCAACCCATGTCCCCAAGGGTATCTGGTTCAAGCAGACACTGAAATCAGCACCTATTGTCCCTGTCCAAGGGGGGGACAGGTGGAATCCCCATGGCGAATTTCTGGTTACCCATCCAATTGCCCAAATTACTCTTAAACAGAGTCAAGAGGAGCTTTGTTTAACATGATAGGAAGCTTGTCCCAAAGGTAGGACAACCTCTGGGAGACAAATCTGCATCTCCATCAAGTTCTACTGATGTCACATATAAGGTTAAGATCCTTTGAGTGAGTGACCCGTGTGACATATGACTTGCGAATGTGCAGCATTTCCATCAAAGCTGGGTCAGAGATTGCTCTATATCCAAGGCACAGGTCACCTCTGAACAGTCTGTATGACACAGAGTAAAGTGATAATAATTTCAATCTGTCTGCATAAGACAGATCTTGAAGACTTTGAATTTTCTTCATAAGGAGCCTTTGTGGTCTCTTCAATTGCTGCAGGTGTTTGGAAAGGAACATACCAAAGGGAGCATTGTACTCTATTATTGGCCTGATAAGGGAAGAGAATGGGGGGAGGGGTTATGACCTCTTTTTCCTGGAGGCAATGCCCTTACTTATGAGATGAGCAATATAAAATACCCTTCTTACCACTGTGGAGACATGGTGATCGAAGTTAAGCTAGCAACTTTCTAAGTTTATAACAGCAATATTTAAAATCTGACCCTATATTTTGGACCTTTGCCTTTGGCTGTATCCAGATTTATTTTACTAAGAAGTTGGGAGGTATGTTAGGACAGATCCATACATACTTCAAGAAATCATAGATGATGCCTAAACCCACAACCAGTTAGATCAGCTGTGGTAGTCCATGTGAAACATAAGTCTATGAAAACAAATATCTTGCAATTAAGCAGAAAGGTATTTCTAGGATTTATTTAATATTGTTTTGACCTAATGAATAGTAAGGTGTGCAACACAACATGTGATGTAGTAGAATGCCACATTTCACATAGTGGATCACTATTTTAGTTTTGGGTGTTGTACTTTATCATGTGAAGTATTTTTTTTAACAGGTGGGTTGGCTTGCATTGCACAGGCCCTTTACATTCTGATCCTTGTTACTGCATATTTAAATGCAACACACATACTAATTTAAGTATGCCAGTTAAAAAAAGACATACATTTTGAGAATTATAATTATTTCACCAAAAATAACCAGTTTAAGGGTTCCAGAAACAGATTTCATGAAAATCAGCTTGAGAATAAAGTATGAGCAGTGCACTTCTTGAAACCCCCTTTTAAAACATCTGACACACTTGAATTATAATCAGTGATCCAGCCATAGATATTTATAGCATATGGACAACCACTTGAAGAACAATCACTGTTCTCCACAGTAGCAGCACACAACAAAATTAATCAACATACTTTGCACCTTGTCATCACAATGAACAAAACATGCTGGAGGGATAGGTTCCTGACCCAGAGACTCCCCAGACTCTGGAATAGACTGCCCATACATGTCAAGCAGAGTGCCTCTTTGTCCCTCTTCAAAAGGAACCTTGACGATTGGATGGGAGATAGGAAATTCACCCCTGAGATCACGTCAGTCGCCCTGTTAGACAGGGGTCCAGGGAAGTAAATATTGTGGGAAGACATATCCTGAGAATTGTTATGGCTAGGCTTGTATAGGCCCTAGGGCCGATAGTCTAGTACCAGCCTATGAACCTATTAACCTATGAACCTACATTGTCAGGTATTCTAAATCATTATTATATTGTTCACACTGAGCAGAATCTGTAAATAACACTCCCAATGCAAACCAGATATGATGCAATAAGTCAGACCATGGTTGTGAACATTGCTTGGAACCATTCCAATTATGGTATTAGAAATTCAAAACTAGAGAAATAAAAAAAAAATCAGTAAAACTATGTGGTGCATTTTAAAGATTCTAGGAAGATGTCACAGAGGAAATTTGCACCAAACTTTAAAAAAAGCTGGCTTTATATTAACCTCTTACGCAAGCATTTTCAGAAGATCATTTCTCCAGGAAACTGAGTGATGTTGGCTATTCTTACCTTTTGTATTTAAAAGCCCACATCTCCAAACTGATTCAGTACTTATTCATGTAACTTTCAGGGAATTTTCCTGTCATGATTATCTTTAAAATGCTACTGGATTCAATTCCTGCCCTCAAAGACACTTTTGGAATTTTATTAATAGAAATCATTGTTTAGTTTATTTTGTATACACAGACATATAAGAAGAATATAAAAAAAACATCTTTACACAGAAACAAATACTATGTTTAGGTCTGGAATCATACCAACACAATATATTTATAATTTTAATAACTTTTGTTTATTTTGCTCTCATGAGAATTGAAAGCTAATTATACCATGACCCCCCATTAATATTCCAAAACGTGCACGCTGATTTGCCAGCGTGCACGTTGTAAATCGACTTATACTAATGGAAAAAGATCCAGTGCCGGACTTTTCCATTAGTATAAGTCTTTTAAACACTGTCTCGCTATGTTAAAAGAGTTTAACATAGCGACACAGGTTTAAAAAAAGCAACGGAGATCTCCGTTGCTTTTTTTAAAGCTGTCTCACTATGTTAAACTCCTTTAACATAGCGACACAGTGTGTAAAAAGCAATGGAAATCTTGCTTTCTCCGTTGCTTTTTTTTAAAACCTGTCTCGCTATGTAAAATGGGTTTAACATAGCGAGACAGCTTTAAAATAATCAACGGACATCTCCGTTGCTTAGTTTAAAGCTGTCTCGCTACGTTAAGCCCATTTAACATAGCGAAACAGTAAAAAGCAACGAAGATCTTGCTTTCTCCGTTGCTTTTGGCCACAGCTCTGATGTACTGAGTAGGCATGCACGGTACATCAGAACTGCCGCGGATACCAGACAGCTGCGGAAGGGCAGCAAAGAGGCATTATACAATGCCATTATTTAAGAAAAGTAATTATTTCTTTTCTTAAATAATGTCATAGTATAATAGCAATAACCCACTTCTGGGTGTGGGTAATGCCGGATTTACCCACGGTTGTCTTTGTTTGGTCCCTCGGGACCAAACCACGCCAACCGTGGGTAAATCCCGCATTACCCACACCCAGGCGTGGGTTATTGCTATATTATTTGTTTACAACTAACTGCTTTTTTTTAATTTCACTCTGTCAATTTACAAAGGCAATTCTGTCTTGAATTCTACTACATGTTAAAATAGGAATGTCTGTTTGCTACTTCAAAAAGTGTTTATTACATTTTCAGGACTAGATCCTTTGATAATTTGACTTCCATTTTAATTTGTACAACCTAAAAGCTTTTATGGGAAATAGACAACAAAATCTCAACTACGTGCATGCCCATCAGAGGAAGTAAATTTGAGTCCACAGCTTTCGCTACATGAAATATGGCTCTCTGGGCACAGCATGTTACAATTGAAAACATGTTTTGTTCTGCAGAAAAACACAGGGTTTAACTATATATCTATGACAACTTAGTAAAGAACTATTCCTTATCATTTGTCTATCATTCCTAGTGAGCAGCAGTTCAAAACAACACCCACAGAGCAAAAAGTCAGACTGGGCAGTGAATATTGCTAATTATATCATGACCCCTCATTAATATTCCAAAACGTGCACGCTGATTGGCCAGCGTGCACGTTGTAAATCGACTTATACTAATGGAAAAAGGTCCTGTCGCCCGGACTTTTTCCATTAGTATAAGTCTCTTTTAAAACACTGTCTCGCTATGTTAAAAGAGTTTAACATAGCGAGACAGGTTTAAAAAAAGCAACGGAGATCTCCGTTGCTTTTTTCAAAGCTGTCTCGCTATGTTAAACTCCTTTAACATAGCGACACAGTGGGCAGGATTCACAAAGGCTTGCACAGAGTCTAAGAGTAGTGTAAGACTCCATGCAGCCTTCGCGATCCAGGAACAGCCCTAAAGTCCGTGTAAGAGACCAGCTAAAACGTCTCTTACACGGAGTGGGCGTGGATATGCTAATCACCTCACTTGCATCCGAAAGGCATGCAAATGAGGTAGACTAGCGATCCACGAAGCCCAAAGCAGCCCGTGTAAGAGCCGTTTTAGCTGCAGAAATGTACTCAGTTGACAACTGAGTACGTTTCTGCAAAAATCACAATGGAGCCATGTCAGCTCCAAATAAAGGGTGCATATGTGTCAGGCAGCATGCCAATGGCCAAATATATGGCCAATGGCAAGGTACCCCAATGCAAATATGAAAAATAAATATTTTTTTTCGGCGATCGCCGATGTTTAAACGCAGCGCAGCCCCGCGCAAACGGGTTGCGCTGTATAAAACATAAAAATGAAGGTTATAAACCCACAAATGTGGGTTTTATGCAATACATGGATTTACAATACAGGGACCAGCAGACTAAAAACAACATGGCCACTGTTTAGTGGTTGCTAAGGGGGAAGCTGAGTCTAAGAGATGTAACTAAGCATTAGTAGGCAATCTGATGTAAATGAGTGTTAGGATACTGAATTCCACTGTCACATAGCAAATGAGCACATTCTGAGTAGTGTAAGAGATACATAAGGGGAGGAATAGAGTAGGAGATATGTGACATCACAGGGGGGAATGGTAGAAAGAAATGCAGTTCATTGGAGGTCAGTGTTACATGACAGATGTCAGACATATATCAAGGAAAGAGGAGTGCCACAAGATAAGCATGGGAAAGTCAAGAAATGGAAGGTGTACACTGTTGATTACACCAAAGTTTCTTGCTGGGCGCATGCGCGTGTGCCTCCATGAAGCGCGAGTAGGACAGTGTGCACGTGTGTAAGGCAGACTGAGCATGTGGGAGCCTGTAGGCAGACTTGTAAGACTGTTTGCACTGGTGTGCGCGTTTTAACCCAAATAAGCAGATTCTGGACCGTGTAAGCATGTGTGCGCGCGTGTAAGCCACTGTGAGCATTTTCTGCTGGTATGCGCGTTACTCCCCCCTGAGAAAACAGAAAGGAAAAAGGAAGCAACAGAATTAGTAGGAAGCTAGCAGGGAATACTGCTGGAGCTAGCAGGTGAAAACAATTAGAAGCAGGCAATTACACAGGCAGAATAGTAGCTCAGCCAAGCACTTAAAACTCTGCAAACAGCAGTGCAGGATGTTTCTCTCAAGAGACACTGCAAGACAGGAATAAGCTATTAGAAGTGAAAACTGAAAAAGCTGAACTCAGAGCAGAAATGCTAGGGGCTGCCATAGCTGTCATAAGGAGACATAGGCTACTTGCTGAGGGTGGTGACAATGCAAATGGTGCCAGACAACCCACAGTGAGGAGACGGAGAAGAGTGTACAGGCCCAGGGTCACCTACCATGGGTTACATGAGCTGGAGATAGTAGAGCACTATAGAGTGGACAGAGACCTCCTGCAGCAAATTGTCAAGCTGTGCAGGCCAAGCCTCAAACACAGAACCAACAGAGGGGAACCCATCCCAGTGGAAACCAAGGTATGTGTTGGCCTAAGAATACTAGCAACAGGTACCTTCCAGAGACCAACTGGTGATATGATGGGGATATCACAGGCATCAGCCTCCAGGGTACGGCACCAGTTCCTGGATGCCATGTCAGCACATGTCGGTGATCATGTATATTTCCCCAATGCCCGTGAGGTATTGGCCAGCAATATGCATCTCTTCCAGCAAATAGCGGAATACCCTGAGGTAGTGGGTGCAATAGACTGCATGCACATACGCATCAAAGCACCAGCCAGTGGCGGGTAGGGCCTACATTAACCGCAAGGGCTTCCCTCCATCAACTGCCAGGTCTTGTGTGATGCCCAGGGCATAATAATGAATGTGTGTGCTGGCTGCCCTGGGAGCTACCATGATTCCCATATCTGGCATTTGATGCAGCTGTACCAGACATTTGCCAATAGGGACATCCCACATGGACACCTAGTGGGGGATGCAGGTTATGCACTGGAGCCATGGCTGATGACACCCATCAGAAATGCACACACACCTGAACAGGAACGCCATAATGAGGCACATGCACAAACACGTAATGTAATAGAGCGTGTGTTTGGGCTGCTCAAGTCACGGTTCCGGTGTCTGGACACATCTGGTGGAGCCTTGCAGTACTCACCAACTACATGTACCCAAATTGTCATGGTATGTGCTATGCTACATAATATGATCTTGCGAAAACAGCTGCAGCAGGACCAGCATAGGGCTGGGCCAAACAGCTCCCACCATTGCCAAGGCCATCACAGGCAGAGCGTGACTCGGAGGAGGAACAACCTGAGCCTGCCCCAGTAGGCAGAAGGAGGCATGCCCAGTATGCCCTGGCCTTGGCAAAGAGGCAATGCATAGCACATACACTGGCTCAGTAGGAACCCTGGGAATGATACCCTCTCTGACTCACTCATATAATAACAGGGATGCCTAAAATGACATAACCTGCTCTCAAACATGTACAGGGAGTGTAGTATGTGCATCCGACAGAGGCAGCCCTGCAGCACCACCTGAGGCATGAATGCCATGTGTTAAGCAATGTAACACCATGTAGTATATGCACACATGAGGACCCTGACTAACATCCTACCCTCACCAAGCATGATGCCACAATATGACAATGAGATGATCAATTGCAATAATTGGCTGAAGTATTGCAGTTAGTCAAAGGGGATCCAATGTGTGCCAGCCTGGGATGACATGCTGAGCATGACATGATGCTCCACCTGCTAGGACTGGCGTGCACCTATCAGTGCAGGCCGTATGGATACTGGCAAAGGCTGTTGTTACCCACAGTGTGCCCTGAATAGGTAAGGCTCAAAACACAAACCCACCTCCATAGGTATCACAAGGGATAAGAACCTAGATGTAATGCTACCCAATGCCAGAAGTCTAAACAGCAAGATGCATGCAGTCTAAACTCACCCAGTATGGAGAATGTTGATATCTGTGCTGTAACAGAAAACTGGGTCAAGGCTCACAACAGCACCCTAACACTACCAGGTTACACCTCATACTGTGCTGTACAGCCTCAAAACATGGAACAAGCTACAAAAGGAGGGTGACTAGCAATAATTGTCAAGGATAACCACACCCCCATGTTGGTACCACAACAAGAAGCAGCATGGACTAGCCATGGTCAAGTAACAGTGGCTAAAACTGCCTCCCAGTTTATAGCCTGCTACAGACTACCATCCCAACACCAGGAACTGCACCTGGCCTATGTTGGAATACATGAATATATCAAGTCCTCCTAACCACATTATATTGGGTGACTGAAAATACCCAGACATAGACTGGGAGCATTATACTAGCTCCAACACTGTAGGACAAAAGTTCCTAGAATCCATAAACCAAAATGCCCAGGAACAACGTACCACTCCCACAAGAGGGGTAAGCATACTGGATGTGATAATCAGCAACATGGGTACTGGATGGCAAGATGAGAAGTGTATCCCTCACTGGTAAGACCAGACCATAGAGTAATCACACTGGATATACACATCCTGACCACAGTCCCTGGCCAGAAAACCACAGTGAAAAACATGTGTAAAGCAAAAGTTGCACTCCTCCAAACTGATGTGGAATCCATTAAAGGCCCTGTGCAGGTGCAAAATATGGGCCACACCTCAGAACCTGTTATACAGGCATTCCATGAACACTGCCAGGAATGCTTGGATTATGCAATCCTAAATTAAAACAAGACACAATGCCATACACGCAGGCATCTGGCATGGTGGACTCCAGCCATTACCAAACCATGCAAGAGAATGAGGAAGCTACTACATGATAGAGCAAACATAAAAAGGGAAGTAATCACTGATCAGTAGTATGGCAATAAAATATGTCCACACATACAATCCACTAAGGCCAGCTACAACAAGTTGAATCTGTGAATCTTGAGGCAATGTTACACCTGCTCCAAGTACACAGACAACCCTCAACTCCCCCCAAGAAATACAAATATATGTGAGAGATGCAACCATTTATCCAAACTGGAGGCTGAGCTCCCTCAACTCAGTACTTCCAAAACTAGTCAGGAGGAGAAGGTAACCACACACACCACAAACCCAGTCCCACATAGACCTATCACAACTGCAAACCAAAGACATAAACACAGAAAAACATTCCCGGAGGCCCGGATTACAAACACACCACATCAACAGAGGCCTCCAAAGCAGACACCCAATCAAACAACCTCCAAACATAGCACATGCAACACATAGTACACAAAGCTGGTGTGCCAAACAGTCACAGGCCAGAAGGAGAAACAACATGCCTGATACAGTTGTAATAGGTGACTCCATAGTGAGACATGCTGCTGTCCCGCTCACCAGACTGAACAAGGGAAAGGGTACAGTAAGCTGCCTGTAGGCTGCTACAACACGCCACATAACACAAGTATGCAGGTCACCCCAAAGCAAGTAGAAATATGATGCAGTCATAGTCCATGCTGGTGTGAATGACCTGAGATGTACCTCCCCGGACTACATGAAAAGAGACATAGATGAGCTCTCTGATTATGTAGTCCAGGCCGGTATGACACTGACCATTTGCAGCATCCTACCCTCACCAAGAATGATGCCACAGTACAAACACAGAATGATCAGCTTTAACAAGTGGCACAATTACTGGTGTCATTCCAAGGGGATCCAATGTCTGTCTGCTTGGGATGTCATGCTTGACAAGCCACGCTGCTGTTCCAGGGATGGCTTGCACCTGTTACCCCTGGGCGTCTGGATATTGGATAAGGCTTTTGCCACCTCCATAGAGCCTTTCGTAGGCAAGGCTGAAAAGACTAACCCACCACCCTAGAAAAGATAAGTGGAAAGAAACATAAGGGTAATGCTGACCAATGCCAGACGTGTAAACCTCAATATGCATGCTCCCGAGGCCCTCTCCAGTATGGAGAACATCGATGTCTGTGCAGTGACAGAAACTTGCTGCAAGCCTCCTGACAGCACACCAGCACTACCAGGTTATACCACATATCATGCGTTATGGCCCCAAAACCTGGGCCAAAACATAAAAGGAGGGTGAGTATCCATATTCAGCACAGACACCCATATGTCCAGGTAACTGACAATGCACAAAGCATTGGAGTCCACCCATGTGAAACTAACCGTAGGCAAGACTGGTGTACAGTCTGTAGCATGCTACAGAACACACTCTCACACACAGGAACCCCACCCAGCCGTCCTGAAGACACTGGACAGTATGAATGTCCCATCAAATACCAAACAAGGTACTCACAAATTACCACATAGGTGGTAAACCATTATGTATGGAAGGAGTAATCAGGGACCTAGGGACACAAGTGGACAGTAACCTGTTATGTGACACTCACATTGCCAATGTGGCTAGGAAGACTGTCTATATTGGACACCGTATCATGAAAGGATTCACATCTACGTCAACAGAGGTCATTGTGCCCCTATACTGTTCTCTTATCAGACCCATAATCTAGTACAATGCCTCATTTGGGATGTACCTTACCTGACACCTGCAGCAGTTAGAAAGACCTCAAAGGTACCTCACCAAGTGGATAAAGGGTCTCAAATATATGTCATATGCTGCCTGGCTGTAGACACCCCAGCTGAATGCAGTCACATACTGCCTACACAGAGGCATTGTATGTCTGTTGTACAAGGCCATGTCCAACACAGGAGTAATGGACATGCTCCACCCCAGAAAACTCAAAGCCATCGGAGCTGTGAGAGTGAGAGATGTCAACCTCAACACATAATGAAATAGGATGTGCTGGAGGGACAGATACATAACCCAGAGGCTCCCCACACCCTGGAACAGAATCCCACTCCATGTTAGGCAGAGCCCCTCACTGACACACTTCAACAGGAATCTTGCCAAGTGGATGGATGATCGTAGATGTACACTGGGGGTCTTCACTGTGTCACGTCCAGACAGAGGCACAGTAAAGTAAATCATAAATGGCCATAATATTCACATAGCAATGGCGAAAGCCACACACACTCTGGCTAGGCTTACAAATGCCCTAGGGTGGATAGCCTAGTATGAACCTATGAACCTATGAAGATGCAAATTGTACAGGACACTAAGGATAATCCCAAGGCTTCCTCAACTGATGGTAGGAACCATGTTGGGAATTCACAGATATGCTCTGAATCACACAAATATTACAAACAACATACCAAACACACACACATATTGCCAACATACAACCTGACAGGTGCAGTGCAAACGCCCCCAGAATGCAAAATATCTATCCCAGCAGACTGCTGGCCCCTGACATTGCAGATGCTGAGGTAACAGCCAGCATCTACAAAGCAAAACACACAGCAGCAATGGTATGAGATGGTGTCCTGGGCTGAGTCCAACATGGACTCCAAGAAGAATGGAATGCCAAATCACACTACTGCTCAATGTCAGCCTTACCACAGGATATGTACCCAAAGAGCAGTGTACAACAACAGTGGTCCTTCTCAACAAAGGTGTTGCCTGAATGGATACTGCAAACTACCACCCCAGAATCCTGAGAAGCTTGGTCTGCACAGCTATGGAAAGGATCAGCATGTGCTGCAGACATAAAGATATTGGGGACCTACTGACACCGGACCCTACCCAGTGTGGTTTTCTTAAGTGCAGATCCTGCCCCTAAACATGTTTGACTCATTTGAAACAGTCATTAAGGTCATTGATGAGGGCAATGTGGTCCACACAGCGTAGCTGGACCCTGCAAAGGCTTCCATACAATACCCTACATGTTCATTATAGATATGCTCACCAGCTTAAATATAAACCCCTATGTCAGTAGAGGGGCTGCAAACCAGACCAAGGACAGAACTGACATGGTCAGACATGCTGCAGCCATGTCAGACTACAAACCAGATATAACTGGCATCCCACAAGGCTTGGTCCTGGGACCTCCCTCGTTTGGTATATATGTCCCATAGGTACAGGCCAACATGGAAGGACTGTGTCTGAACATGTTTGCAGAGGACTACAAACTGCCCACCATATCTGACCCTCCAGCTGACACAAGCATCCCACAAAAGGGCCACATAGAAACAGACAACTGGTGCCATAGCCATGTCAGCAAGCTAATTGCAGAAAAGTGTATAGTCAACCCCCGTGGATATACAGTAAGTGCCCACCAATTACCACATAGGTGTTAACCCATTACGTACTTAACATGTAATGAGAGACCTGGGGACACAAGGTGATAGATATCCTGCATTGGACAAACATGTGGCTGTAGTGTTTACAGAAACATACCATATACCCACCTAATCATGAAGGTTGTCAGATCTAGATAAGGGAGGTCATTGTGGCTCTGCAGTCATCCTTCATCAGTGTTACAATTGACTACAATAGCCCCTGTGGGATGTACCTCAGCAGACACCTCCATCAACTGTAAAGTCCCCAAAAGTACCTCACCAGGAGTATCAAAGAGCTTGAACAGATGCCATGTGTTGCCTGATTAAACAAACTGCAGCTCCACACACTGCCATACTGCCCACCCAGAGGCAAGCTGTGCCTGATGTATAAAGCCATGTCCAAGCTGGAATCAATGAACATGCTGCACCTTGTACAATCTGAATGGCAGTGAGCTATGCACATGAGAGACCTGAACCCCAGCACTAACATACATAGGACAAGCTGTACTGCATGATCCATAACACAGAAGCCACCCCCACTCATGAGTAAACTCCCAGTACAGGTTATCCATAGAGTCACTCATCGATTCTCCTCAAGAGGAATCTTGATGAGTGGATGGGAGATGGTAGGTTTACCCAGGGTATCACTGTTATGTCATAGGTAGACGGAGGCACAGTATACTAACCATGACACATGTCATGGCAAACTCCACTTACAATGTGTGTCGAAGGACAAACACACTTTCTGACTAGCATTAGAAATGGCCTAGGGCACATCGCTAGTGTTTGCCAATGTACACCTATGGTGTGGAATACACTACCAATGTTGGACAAGCCTGGTTTAAGTAGTTCATATCTGAACATAATGCAACATGGTCAGATGTGCACAACTGGCCCCTAACCAGGCTGTTGTGTTCACAATGGAAATGTAAAGCAGTGATAGGACTAAAGCCCAGGATACTGTCCACCACAGTGAAAGTACTGAACCAGTACACTATACGGTACTACAGTGTTAGGTCAGTATGAAAGGATGTTGACAACTGTATGCAAAGTATCCCATGCAAACCCTGCAGGCACAGTATAATCCCTGTTGTGTTCACACACAAAGCAGTTGGACAGTAACTACACAACATGACACACAACACACAACCATAAACTGGAGATATTGTTGAAGTTCACACTCATCCACAAATGTGGTGGGCTGCAGAGTTCAACATATGGAAAGCCCACACTGGGCATGCTCGCACACTTTGATAAATGAGACAAATGTCAGACAACATGTCATGGGAAGGCTGAACTGGGCTCTGCTAATGCATCCACCTCGAGTGTCATAACATAATTGGTTAGGGGTTTGAATCCTACAAATTCTCAGTGTGTGTGGAGGGGGGGTAGTGTGTGTGCAAGTCTGTATGAAAGAAATGTCCCTTTTGGCAACTAGGAGAACACACTACAGGATGCACATTCCCCTTTCTAAACACTGATGATGTCAGCACCCTATAAGTAAAGCAGGAGAAGGGAAACCTCCCAGTAATGTGAATAGCATGCTCCGCTAATGTGTCTGTCTTGAGTGTCATAACATAGTTAGGTAGGGGTTTAAATCCTGCAAATAGCAAGTGTGTGTGGAGGTGGCAGAAGTAGGGTGTGTGCATTTACATGTGTGAGAAAACTGACCCTTTTGCCAATCAGTACAACACACCAGCTGCTGCATATTCCAATCTCTACACAGAGATGATGTCAGCACCCTACAAGTACAGTGGAAGAGGGCAAATCTCCCAGTAATGCAAATAGCACGCTCTGCTACTGCATCTCTCACTACTGTCATAGCACAGTTAGTTATGGCTTTGAATTCCACACATGCCATGTGTTTTTGTCACACAGAATGCCCATGTGTGTGGGTTGTTGTTCACAATAATGCATGACATCGATTAAACCAGTAATGGCAATGGACACAGATGATGTATGTGTGTGCCAAATACACATATGTACCTGTGACCTTCAATAGTTACCATGTCTGATGCCTGCCACATGTGAATACATGGTATTTGCACTGGATAACATTATGACTGTGGTCTTCTGTGGGTGCTGCATGTGGTATGTGTATATACAGTGTGAGATGTAGATGGTATCATCCTAGCAGCGAGGGATACACATCTGGTCTGGGGCATATAGTCTACATGTTGTTGCTGAACAGGTGCTGCATGTTTTCACCTGTTGTGGGAGTGGTAACAAGTTGTTCCATAGCAATGCAGTGACTACATGCTAGGAATCTTTCAGCTAAGGTGTTGTAGCTACAGTAATTCATCAGCATTCAGTAATACGTCAGCATTCCTGGTGAGGGTATGATGCCAACCAAGGTCAGGGTCATACCAGCCTGTGCCACATGCTCAGAGAGCCCTTCCATGTTCCCTATCATGTAGTCCAGGGAGGTACATCACAGGTCAGCCATAGTGGCATGGACAATGACTGAGTCATATGTGTCCATGCCTCTGACTGACCTGTATGCTTGTGTTATGTGGTGGACCATAGTGCCCCACGGGCATATCACTGTGACCTTCACCTTGTCCAGCCTGGTGAGCGTGACCTCACTGTACTGGACAATAAAGGTACCTAACACAACTGTAGCAGGTGTGTTGTCTAGCCGTACAGGCTGTGACTGTTTGGCACACAGGATTTGTGTGCTATGTGTTATGTGTGCTGTGTTCTGGCATAAAGTATACCTGTGTGCCAGCTGCAGAGGTGTCTGCCGCTCTGGCAGGATGCTATTCTTAGGCTCCACGAATGGCCCAGTGTGTTCACGTGTTTGTATTGCTGTCAGTGTAGGTCTACATCAGACTGGTATTGTAGTCACTGTAGTATTTCATGCCACCTGACAGGTTATGCCAGTACTGGGTTCAGAGTGCTTAGTCCCCAGTTTGGCTATGTGGTTGCATCTCATACATGTGTTGTACATCCATGTGTAGGGGAGAGGGTTGACTGTGTACATGTGGCAGCTGTGACATTGCCACATGACCCACATATTCCACAACTGTACCATAGAGGTGACTGACAAGTGACCTTTGCACATGCTACCATAGTATTGTGATTGCCATGGTGATTAACAGCACATAGGGCCAATGGGGAACAAGGTACATAGGTTCATAGGTTCATAGGTTCATACTAGGCTATCTGCCCTAGGGCATTTATAAACCTAGCCAGAATGTGTTTGGCTTTCGCCACCCATTGTAAATTTATCTTGCTATGCCCTTTTTCGAGGTTAGTATACTGTGCCTCTGTCTAACAGTGACACAGAAGTGATACCCGGGGTAAACCTATGATGTCCCATCCACTCATCAAGATTCCTCTTGAAGAGAGTTAATGAGGGACTCTGCCTAACCTGGACTGGGATTTTATTCCAGAGTGAAGGGAGCCTCTGGGTTATGAATCTGTCCCTCCAGCATGTCCTATTTATTTCAGTGCTGATGTTCAAG
The DNA here is from genome assembly GCF_019279795.1 of Protopterus annectens. Taxonomy (NCBI): domain Eukaryota; kingdom Metazoa; phylum Chordata; order Ceratodontiformes; family Protopteridae; genus Protopterus; species Protopterus annectens. The sequence continues at coordinate 245,397,428 of NC_056732.1, read as the reverse complement.
TCTCTCGAGCGCATAGCTCGATGGGATTTGGATATTCTGAGGTGCAGCATGCCCATTAATTCCGGGTTGGACATGGCTTTATACGTCAGGCACAGATTGCCTCTGAACAGGTGGTATGCCACTGAGTAGAGCTGGAGTTTCTTTAACCGGTCAGCATATGGCATCTCTTTGAGCCCTTTGATCCTCTTGGTGAGGTACTTTTGGGGTCTTTCCAGTTGCTGCAGGTGTCTGGTAAGGTACATCCCAACAGGGGCATTGTACTCAATTATGGGCCTGATGAGGGATGAGTAAAGAGGCACAATGTCCTCCCCTGATCTAGATGTGAATCCCTTCATGATGAGGTGGGCTATATAAAATGTTTTTCTAACCACTTTGGCCACGTGGTTGTCAAATGAGAGATTGCTATCAACTTGGGTCCCCAGGTCCCTAATTACTTCTTCTGTACTTAATGGATTACCACCTATGTGGTACTTTGTGGGCACTTTGTTTTTGCCAAAGGGATGACTATACACTTTTTGGCATTCAGCTTGAGGCCATGGCTCTGGCACAAGTTGTCTGTTTCTATGAGGCCCTTTTGGAGGATGCTTGTGTCGGCTGGAGAGTCGATTATGGCGGCCAGTTTTCAGTCATCTGTGAATTTGGTCAGCCACAGTCCTTCCATGTTGGCCTGTACCTCCGAGAAATATATACCGAACAAGAGAGGTCCCAGGACTGAGCCTTGTGGGACACCACTTGTAACTGGTTTGGAGTCTGACATGGCTCCAGCAATTCTAACCATGTGGGTTCTGTCCTTGAGCCAGTGTGCAATCCATCTAGTGACATAGGGGTTTATATTTAAGCTGGTGAGCTTCTCTAGAATGCCCAAGTGGGGTATTGTATCGAAGGCTTTTGCGAGGTCCAGGTAGGCTGTGTGGACCACCTTCCCCTCGTCAATGGCCTTGGTGACTGTTTCATAGAAATCAACCAGGTTTAAGAGCCAGGATCTACCATGAACAAAGCCAAACTGGGTATGATCCAGTGTCTGTAGGTCCCCAATATCTTTATTTATGGGGTCCATGATGATCCTTTCCATAGCTTTGCAGACCAAGCTAGTCAGGCTTATGGGGCGATAGTGTCCAGGATCCGTTGACGCACCACCTTTATGGAGAGGGATCACTGTTGCTGTATGCCACTCTTTGGCCACATATCCTGTAGTAAGGCTGGGATTGAACAGTAGTTTTATGTTTGGGTGTAGCTCTTCTTGGAGTTCATGTAGGACACAGCCCAGGACACTGTCTGGTCCCATTGATGCTGTGTTTTCTGCTTTGCAGAGGGCGGCTCTTACCTGAGCATCTAAGATGTCAGGGGGGCAGCACTGTGCTGGGATAAATATTTGCCCTTCGTGTGGAGGGGAGAAGTTTGCTGAACCTGTCAGCTAGGATGTTGGCAATGTCTGTGGGTTCGGTGTTTCTTTTGACATTTTGGACTACCTCTGAGCATATCTGGGAATTACCACCCAGGTTCCTAACATAACTAAAGAAAGCCTTTTGATTATCCTTAGTGTCCTGTGCAATTTTCTCTCAAAGCTGGCCTTAGAAAATTTTATGAGTGCCCATAGTTTTTGCTAATACTGATCAGTGATGCCTTCCCTTTTTGGGATTTTGCTGTATCATTTAGTAGCTTCCTCCTTCTATTGTATAGTTTGTTTATGGCTGGGGTCCACCAGACAGGACGTCTGCCTTTGGAGGATTGGGTCTTGGTGTTATTTGGGATCGCATGATCCATGCATTCCTGAAGGTGTCCATAGAATGCATTTATAGAGGAATCTGCGGTCTGGGCCATATTTTCCACAGGCCCGGGGGCTTTGAAGGTTTCCACCTCGGTTTTGAGGAGTGTGAATCTGCTTTAGAGAAGTTGTTCACTGTGGTTTTCTGGGCAGGGGGTGGGGTCGGGATGTGAATATCCAGTGAGATTAGTTTATGGTCTGATCTTACCAGTGAGGGATACACTTCTGGTCTGGAGCATAGAGTCCCCATGTTGGTGATGATCAGGTCCAGTATGTTTCCCCCTCTTGTGGGAGTGGTAACAAGTTGTTCCATAGCATTTGAGTTTATAAATTCTAGGAATCTTTGGGCTAGGGTGTTGGAGCTAGAGTCATGCTCCCAGTCTATGTTTGTGTAGTTGAAGTCGCCCAATATAATGGTGTTTGGAGAGACCTTCATATTTTCCACTGTTCTCAGGAAGGCTGAGTGCGGTTCTTGGGTTTGGGAGGGTGGTCTGTAGCAGGCTATAACCTGGAAGGCAGTTTTACCCACTGTTAGTTGCACATGGATAGTCTGTGATGCTTGGTGCTTTGCCACCAACCTGGAGGTGTGGGTATCTTTGATGAATATCGATACTATCCCTCCTTTTGTGGTTTGGTCCAAGTTTTGGGGCTGAAAAGCATGGTATGAGGTATAACCTGGTAGTGCTGGGGTGCTCTCAGTAGCCCTGAACCAGGTATCTGTTACTGCACAGATATCGATGTTCTCCATGCTAAGGAGAGTTTTGAGTGCGTGCATCTTGAGGTTTAGACTTCTGGCATTGAGTAGCATTACTCTTAGTTTCTTATCTTTTGTGATACCTATGGAGGTGGGTTTGTCTTTTGAGCCTTGCCTAACAAAGGCACTATGGGGGTAGCAACAGCTTTTGCCAATATCTGAAAGCCCAGGGGTGACAGGTGCAAGCCATCCCTAGCGAAGCAGGTGGTTCAACAGAGGGTGAATATGTGAGGGTGTAGTGCCTGTGATTAGTTAGCAGTGGCATATATGACTGCTCACGTGGACAAATGCCAGGTAAGTCATATGCAATGTGTCACAGGCAACGTACATGTGAACAGGACAAACAGTGACGTTCTGTCAAGTGAGACATGGACATACATATAGTAAGCTATGCAGATGTCACTAGGAGTCCACAGAAGCTCTGTAACTCTGCATTGCAGGTGGGATCAGTATTCCAGGGTAACTGCAAGCAAACATGCATGCAAACAAAGCTACAGTAAGCAGGGCTGCATGTGGTCCATTGTACAACAAACAAGCTGTACCACTTCCAGTAGGTAACACTGCAAATATGCAGGCACTATGCACATGTACATGGAAATACACAGGTCAGATGGCTAGGGTCCAGTCTCAGCACAGACAAGTGTACAGACCATGTACCGTCAGGATGTACAGTAACTGGATGGAAACCCATGTGCTCATACCTGCAATAATACACATGTCAAATAACAGACACTGAGCCTTCACTCAGTGGTTCCATACTTAGTAGGATGTATGCTACCTGGCCTGCCACCACAGTATCCCTGACATGTATGGGGACTCTCCCTCCTGTGACAGTTAGTTTTGTGTGTTGGGGCAGTCTAGCATGGTATGAGATGTGAGCTTGCAGTGCTAGGGTGCTCCTATGTGTCCTGTACCAGTCATGTAGTACTGCACACATATCAACATCCTCAAACATCCGCATTGCAGAGTCCAGTGTGGGCAACATGCCACTTGCAGTTTACATGTCCATCATTGCGTATTAATACTTTCATTACCTTATCCCCTGTGCTACCTATGTATGTAGCCTTCTGTTGACATCCTTACCACCAGTATGCCAACATGTGCAGATGATACACTATGGTACTTACCATGGGTGTAGACAACAGTACATGACAATCATACCCTTACTGCATCAGGCATGCTGTGATATACCCACAATTATATCAGCACACAGTACTGTTAACAACATGATACTATTACTACACGTCTATGTAGTCACCCTGTGCATCAGCAACATGTTAACCTGTACCTGCACTGATGTTACAGATTGCAGGAGGTGGCACAGTTTCATCATATGCACAGGGTGTGAACTTGGTATGCCTGAGTAAGCCACCGATACCACCAATTGACATGTATGTGTATGTGTGTTGGTGAGGGACAGCAGTACAAGGTGGGGCAATGTTGATGCAGTGTGTGCGTGTATGCGGTAGCCCTAGGTGTTGTCAATTCGCATGTGTGTATGGATGCACACAGTTCCACCTCATGGCTGCCATATACTGGTGTTTGTGGACAGCCACAGACTGTACCTGCCAGGTCATACAGATCAGTGTCTCTGGCCACGGACATGGTACCTGTGCCTTGCAGGGGTGCTATGGACCGTATCCGGTACCAACCCAGACTGGGTACTGTCATCAGAAGCAGGTGTTCATTGACTGGACACAGATCCCTGTCGGGCCTGGCCAGAGCCACGTGCATGTGGTCTCCTGGGGCGGTCTGATGACAGCACAGACCCAGCATTGCTGGGGCTGCTGCTGGCACTATGGGGGTGGCCGTGGCCCTGTTGTCATCCGCGACGACTGCCAGCTGCTGCTGTTGCTGGCATACACCCACGTCGATGCCTCAACCATCCACCATCACCCTGGCTCATGGACATGTAGTTGTGGAACCGGTCTAATATGTCCCCACAACATCTGTCTATGACATTGGTGAAATTACAGATGGCAGCCGCAATGTCACGCATACTGTCAGTCATGGCTGTGCGACATGCTGTCAGCTCCCTCAGACCCTGTCTGGTGTACCGTTCCATATGTGACTGTGCCTGCATGACAGCCCGAAACATAGCTGAGGTTGTAAGACCTCTGTGGGCACGTCTGACAGGGGCAGTACGCCCACGGATGCTCCCACGAGAACCCCTGGACATCTATCTGTGTGGTACCATCTCAGAGCCATGCCCATGGCTGTTGTGTGGGGACGCATGTGCCACAGATACCACATTACCCTGGTCAATGCCCACAGTATGCTGTCCGTCACCTAGGGACATTGGTGACAAAGGGTGTATTGGCAGGATAACTGTGCACATTGATGGGGTTGACAGCTGTGTACTGTCAATTGGCTGACCAATGATGGACCCTGGCATACCTTCCTGTGCCATTACACAGATGTCATCATTATCAGTACCCATGGCACCTGATTCAGGTTCCATGCTGCATGACACCAGAGCAGCACCAGAACCTGTGGGAGGGAAACAGGAAACACAGTTTACAATGTCTACACAATATTACCAGTGATGCACACATCCACACATGCACAGGTCCACACATGCACACATGCACACATGCACACGTGTACACATGCACACATGCACAGGTGCACACATGCACACACGCACACATGCACACATGCACACATGCACACGTGCACACATGCACACGTGCACACGTACACATGCACACAGTTGCACACAGTTGCACACAGTTGCACACTACTCAGTATGCGAGATATCAACACACAGACACAGACACACCTGCATGCATACACAGATGGCAACAGGCCATTAGGTTTGGATGTATGAACAGGGCAGATGCATCAACGTACATGCAAATATGTATGACCCAACAGGACAAATGTCCAGGGGTGTTAATTGTGATCGCACATACCAATTTCACGTGGAATGGATTATATGTGGTTATAGGGTAGGGTGAAGAAAATATAATTAACACCTTCAAATACCAATACATATGCTGTACATTTCTAATAGCTGCAGATATATACACACTACAGTTCTACCTACAGTTTCCTATGTGATAACTACTTCAAGTTGGTGATAGGAATGTTACTGCTACATCAATATACATTTTCATTTTTATTCATACACGTTCATATCTGGCTCTGTTCAGCTACATCATCCTGCTATATTTGCTTTATATAGCTATAGACAACTGTGGATGTTTGGTATTTCAGACAATCATACTATCTGCATATTGCAGACTGAGAGCAACATATCCAGATTTTGGAATACACATTCCAGCTGCAGGAACATTTTGAACACATTTTGCAGTTTGGTTCTGCTTGTCACATTCATTTCATTCTGTATTGACTGCAGTATACTTTATTCAGGAGTTATTACTACTTTATTGGTGGATTCATAACTCTCACACTCTCTCACTTGTTTTATTTTCAAAATTCAGGATGGTACTTACTTCTAGGCTTTATTGACATGTTTTACCTGTAGTTATTACAATCCTTTCCAACAGTCTCACTTCTGTCATGTTTCAGTATTTCAACAGAGATATATTTCACACGTGTTTTCCTCATCTTCTGCAGTTGTGCTTTTCAGCCTTCTGCAGGTTGTGTACTATTATATTACAGGTGGGGCATCTTTATTTCAGACATTTTCATTTTTCTGTTTGGATTACAGACTGCAACACACTTTTGTAATCAAGCAATACTTGCAAACACTCTTACACTGTTACTTGCACATTTTATTACTTAGTGACTACACTGCACTCTTTTGCCAACTGTCATAGTTTTATATTTATTTACAGTTACAGGGAGAGGATTACTGACCTGCCTGGTGGCGCATCTGCACCAGCCTATCGCCATAGGCTCTGTGGTTCGCAGAACGGACACCTGCAGCTGTAATATAAATGAAGTAATATTGGAATACACATCTCCATAATATCAGCTAGGTTAATTTCTTACATACATAATTAGATGTAACTTACTCAGTAGTGGGGTGTTGGGCATTTGCCGGGCCTCCTGGATCCAAAGGTTCAGTTGGTCCTGCTTCCATCTCTTCAGGTCCGCATGGTGGTGACGGACCTGCTCACCAGTCCTTGGAATCCCTGTGGCACTGGTAAGATCATGAGCCAACCGGTCCCATGCCTCAGCCCTATATGCTCCCCACAGGACCTGGCCCTGCATGAGTTGGGCCTCATGATTGTGGACAAGGAGCCAAACCATATATTTGGACTCCTCAACGCCCCACCTCTGTGCTCGGAAGCAACTACCCTCACCTAATCCTGACATTCTGGCTGCAAGTTAGTTCTACAATCGGTTATGCTGTGTATTCGTGCCTACGGGGCTTATATATGCCGTTTTTCCCGCACTTATCTGTGATTGGCCATTTTGGAATTGTATCAAAGCTGTCTCGCTATGTTCAACCCATTCAGCATAGCGAGACAGGTTTAAAAAAAAAAAGCAACGGAGAAAGCAAGATCTCCATTGCTTTTTACTGTTTCGCTATGTTAAATGGGTTTAACATAGCGAGACAGCTTTAAAATAAGCAACGGACATCTCCGTTGCTTATTTTAAAGCTGTCTCACTATGTTAAACCCATTTAACATAGCGAAACAGCAAAAATCAATGGAGATCTTGCTTTCCGTTGCTGGCCACAGCTCTGATGTACTGTGTAGGCATGCAGTACATCAGAACTGCCGCGGATGCCAGACAGCTGCGGAAGGGCAGCAAAGAGGCATTATACAATGCCATTATTTAAGAAAAGTAATTATTTCTTTTCTTAAATAATGTCATAGTATAATAGCAATAATCCACTTCTGGGTGTGGGTATCGGATTTACCCACGGTTGTCTTTGTTTGGTCCCTCGGGCTTCGCCCTTGGGACCAAACCACGCCAACCGTGGGTAAATCCCGCATTACCCACACCCAGGCGTGGGTTATTGCTATAATATACCGATGTATTTTCAGTCTACAAAAGGACATATTTCAGTCTTCCTGTGAGGTTTCATTATCACATTTAAACAGAGAAACAACAGGATGATCATTTAAAAAAGACTTTAGACTTATTCTACCTTTAGAAGTTTTAGTTCAACAATATGCAGGCATCAACCTCACCTCATTAGCTGCTCAAACATTTAGCATAAGTATGGCATGTTGCAAATTAAAAAAAAAATCTGGTAAAGTATAGAGGATTTTTACTTCTAATGTAATGACAATTCCATAAAAAGTATTTTAGACCTTTATTGCACTCAATGTGCTGAGCAGGAGTTCAGCACAGCACTCACAATGAAAACTGAGTAAAATGCAACATGTCGGACTATATCAGCAAAGACATATGAAATGAAGCCAGAAACTTGATTTTGAAAGCTTATTTCTCTGTCTGACTTTGAGAATTCATTATGTATCTTCCAGGTAATATCAACAAGCTGTTTAGCACCAAAACACACCTACAATTATAATTCTAACCACTGAGCTTATATTGTAGTTCACTATGGAATTTGATCGTACAACTTTACCTGCTTAAAGCATGACACTGTTGCCATGGTGACAACTGAAAATAATATATATATTTTTTTTCTGGTGAGATATACAGAATTTATTTTAACTTTTGTTATAATGACAGCTGTGTAAATATGTATTCTGGGAAATAGTTTTTGTCAGCATTTTATACAAAGGCCAAATACCCCAGGTGGAAAGAAATCATAGTACCAGAATAAGGAATCTTATCAAGTGTCACCAAGCAATTGACAGACGATCAGAGTACTGATCATAAGAGATCACTGGTTCTCTTACCGTGTAGCCAAGATTTGCAGAAGAGCAAAAACATGACTGCTGTGCGTTCCTCTCGTTCTCACTCTTCTCTAAGATTTGATGTATATGTGTGTGTAAATATGCAGATAGAGAGATAGACAGACAGATAGACAGATAGATAGATAGATAGATAGATAGATAGATAGATAGATAGATAGATAGATAGATAGATAGAGAGATATTATTACTTTTAATCTCATGTCAGTTAAATGAGACATGATTATTTATACTGGACCCACCAAATTGCTATAGCTAAACCCCTCTGAAATTCTGGATTTACTAGCTGTATGCAAAATGCCCTGTGTTAGTTTCTGTGACAGTCCCTACTCCAGGCCAGTAATCAAGGAGTGTCAATACTCACTACTGACACCAGTGTGGGAAGGCCACTAGGAATGAAAATAGATACACACAGTATTTTCAGATGCTACTCTCTGCAGCAAGCACAATTTCCCTTAAGAGCAAACATGGAGCACACTACAGACCTGGGGCTGGACTCTCTCTCTCTCTCTCTCTCTCTAGGTCACAAACAAGACTCCACACTGACCACTTTGGAGCTCTGTGTCCCTGTTCCAAATAGCTGATACACACATTTGGATATTTGATTTGCACACACACACACACACACACACACACACACACACACACACACACACACACACACATACACACACACACACACACACACACACACACACACACACACACACACCTGGGAAAGGCTGGCACAGATTTGCCAGCTGTACCTCCCTGCCAGACTATAAGGTAATTACGCTGTCACTATTCAGCTGCTCTAAGGGTCTTACAAGGGCAGCCAATTATACTGAGTAAGATTAATACTAATACAAATGGTTGAGTTTGACCAATGCAGAAAGGCTTTCAGGAGTAGTCACTGTGTCACTAAAATAGGCATGAGTACTCTTAAGATATTAAAAGTTCATAGGTAAATAGGTGTATACTAGGTTGATGACCACTGGGGCCTTTATAAATCTAGCCAAGCATCCCAATTGAAAAAAAAAGTTTACAGATAGGCCTTTGAGGAAATCTGCATAGGACATGCTGTTTACTCGCTGTTTTTTTTTTTTTTTTTTTTTGTGAGGAGCCTCTGTGAGTATTCCAGTTGTTGTGTGTGCATATAGGGACTAAATAATGAAGATGATAATTGATAAATACCAGTGGGATAATGACTTCCTTGGACCCTTGCTTATAAATTGAGAAATATAGAATGGTTTCTTTACTACCTTTAGAGACACGTTGGCCAAAATCCAGGTTACTACACTCCAGGTCTGTCGCACGCAGGGAAGGGAAATAATAGACCTTTCGGATACTGCAGGCAAGTGTGATATTAATGTTACAGAACTTGACGATTTCACATTTGACTTTTCATTTGGGCGTTTAATGGAGGAGGCCAAGCGGATGGGCACACGCCCTAAAACTAGTCAGTTAACAAAAACTTATGGTCAAATTGCCGCAAAGAACAGCAATGACACATGTACAAGATCTATACCTGTAAAACAGTGCGTTAGTGATGCAGTTAACAAACCGACATGTAACATCCATAAGTTAAAAGACTTTGTTGACAGTGACTGTATATTTGACTTTGCAAATGATGTGGCTATTAATAACAAAAGCCACTATAAAAATGGAACATTAAAAGAAATGATATTTTCTTTTGGAAAAAAGTTGAACGCTATCAATGCGATCAAACTGGACAATGCATATTTGAATCAGTGTTTATGCCTTAAGATAGTTCCTATGGGCTTAAGATTTTTTAAGGTCCCTATGGGGGTAGAACTTACACATAGAACTGTCACTGAATTTAATGCGTTATTTGATTCATTTGGATTAGAATATATGAAGACACTCATAAAATTGAATGATGAGAAATTGTGTAAATGTATAAAGGAAATAGAGAATATGAATCAAATTATTACACATGATCCTTCTTTTTCTGAATGGAACAATTTGTATTCTAAACAATTTGATATCGCCCATGACAGAGCAAAAAAGGCATTTGATAAGAAAAATAAGAAACTTAGTAGGGACAAACCACAATATGAATCACATGAAGCATATAAATGGAATACTAAAGGAGAGGCACAATATAAGAGAAGGAATGATTATGAACAGTTTAATGAAGGAAAAAGTTTTCATAGATATGCAAGCACTACACAGGACAATATGTCTCACAGAGGTTATAATAGAAAGGATGGGGATTTTTTTCAGGTGCAAAGGAAAGCACATTCAGCAAAATGGAATCAAGGGGGGAGGTGGAAGAAAAAATACTAACTGAATCTGTAGATTATACGTGTCACACTCCTGTTTTATCTGGTACTAATACTACTAGTGAAGCTATTACACAGGGTATCCAACAGGATGGTGCAGTATATACATTTAATAATTTTAAGATCTTTAATTATAGTAACACAAAACTGGGAACGGTCCATTTTTCTCTTCTTTCAAAGGGTTTAAAGTTTATACCCACGACCACCTTTAATGTTGTAGATAGTATTAGTGAATTAAAATTATTCACTAGAAAACTAAATTTAGCTATGCAGTTTAAACAGAAAAGTGACCAACCCAAACAGCTTAATTTATTTAGGACCAAAAGCTGTTTCATTCCTATCAGCCATTCCCAAGTATCAAACTATGAAAAAAAGTCAGTAAGGGATTTATATACTCTCCATAAGAAAGTTAATAAGATTAACATTCACAAGAATTTAACATTTGAAGAGAATACTTTGTTAAGAGAATTAAGATGTGATAAAACCATTAGAATTATGAAACCGGACAAGGGTCGGGGGATGGTCATATATGACGCCACTTGTTACAGTAGTATCATTCATGATATCCTGTATAACTCTGGAAACTATATGACTATATCCTTGAATGAAGTAAACCAAGCATATAGAAGGATAGATATGTTCTTGGAGGACTACCTACTTGAGAACAGAATTAATGAGGAAATGTACAACTACATGTTAGTATCAGATCCAGTTATGGCTACTATAGTAAGCATCCCAAAGACCCACAAAGATACAGCTAACCCCCCCTTTTCGTCCTATAATTTCAGGAAGCAAATCTAAAACTTTCCGAATTGGAGAGGTGATAGATAAATTACTTAAACCTATGTATTCTCAGATTAAACATTTGACTAAAGATTCATGGGAGTTTTTAAAAAACTATCCTGTTACTGCTGACAAGCGGAATTTATTATTTACATCAGTAGATGTAGTCGACGTTTTTTCAAGTATTCCTTTGGAAGAAGGGTTACAGGCACTGACTAATAGTTTGAGAAAACATTCTGGGATGTCATGGGATAAAATTTCTCTGTTGGTGGAGCTCACAAGTATAGTATTAGAAAATAATTTTATATACTATGAAGGAGAACTTTTCAGGCAGACCAAGGGGGTAGCTATGGGGGCAGCTTGTGCTCCCATATATGCCAACTTGGTCTTACTGGACTGGGAAGAGAATGTTATTTTTGATAGCCCATATTTTGCTAATGTGCAGTATTATTCTCGGTTCTTAGATGACATATACATTTTGTGGAAAGGTGACACCCAGTCATTCGTAGACTTTACAAACTATTTAAATATATCTAGTGAGTTTTTGAAATTCACCTATGAGAGTAGTACACAAGGGGTAGCATACTTAGATACATTTGTATACTTAGAAGATGATCAGTTTAAATCTAAAATCAATAGAAAGTCAACCTTCTCGAATTCCTATTTAGATTACAGTAGCAATCATCCCTATAAGCTTAAGTATAATATCTACAAGGGGCAAGTCATCAGAGCATTGAGAATGACATCTGATAGGAAGGAAACAGAAGTTGAATTAGCATTTATAATGAATCTGTTTAGAGAGAGAGGTTATGATGAACGTATGATGTTAGACACAGGAAAGTACATTCTCAAAGAGTGGGGACATAAATATCTACCCCTCCTAGGCAGTAAATATATGGATAGAGATGAAACACCATACAAGGAAGCTAATGATAACAAAGAAGATGCCTCATTTAGGAGAGCCTGTATAGTGCAATATGGACCATTCTCTAGCCAAGTAAAGAATATTTTAACCAAGAATTGGCAAATTATATTAATGGACGAAGAAACACAAACAATTCTGGGGCCTAAACCTCATTTTGTGTATAAGATGGGGAAGAATTTGAAACATTTATTTGAATGTTGTGTTATAAGAGAAGTAAATAGTGAGAAGCATACCAGTAAATGTGGGGCATGTGCACAATGTAAACACATATGTGAAGATAGTATAGTCACTTTAGAGAACTATAACAAAACCACAATTAGACCTGCACAGGGCAATTGTCTTACTAGTATGATTATATATATAGCTAAGTGCAATTTCTGTCCAGCATATTACATCGGTAGGACGGAAAGACAATTTAGGAAAAGAATTTACTCACATTTATATAGTATAAGAACCAAAGATGGAAAAAATGCCCTATTCAAACACATTAATGCTGTAGGTACAGAACACACCTTTAAATTTGCTATCTTAGAAAAAGTTAGACCTAACCCCAGAGGGGGCAATATAAAGAAATTGTTAGCTTTTAAAGAATATTGGTGGCAAATTTTTACAGATGCTATGACTTGGCCTGGAATAAACGACTACATTACAGTTAAGCCTCTTTTGATGGTTAAAAGTTAGTGCATGCATATTTTTAATTATTGTTGAAGTAAGGCCTTTTCAATTTACAAATTATTACCACTTATTTCTTATTTATATGTATATGTACTAGTATTATATATTTTTTGATTACACTAGATACAACAGTACATATGTAGTTTGTTAAAACTAAGTAGACATATAGGTTATTTTATAACTAAATTTCCATATTATAAGTATAGATAGATCTCATACATACACTAAGGAAAGCATTATACTGAGAGTTGAAGTAAAATTTTCAGTACATTATAACATGCGATATTTTAAACGTTTGTATGTGAATTTTTTAAAAAATTATAAGTGAAGTAATTTTTAATAGCAATGTCACAATTTTTATAGCAATGTTTAGAACTTATTTATTATAATCCTGTTATAGAGCACTGTTGCTTTAATAATTTAGTATTTTGGCGCCAACACAATGTATTTAAGAAGTGGATGAAGGATAATTTAATTGTTCTGAGGAAGCTCGTGTTGTACGAGTGAAAGCGCTTAACGTTTTGTATGGGAATAAATGTTATTACTTTTAACAGTTTTGGATTGCTTTTTTGGCTTCAAAAGAGACTTTCTTTATACCAGTGGTTGGAGTTTGGTTCTACAATTCGGTGCATATCCCTGAATGCCATTGGGCAAGTGCTGCATTTGGTTCCTTATCGTGTACGAGTGTCTACAGTGATTTGTTTTACAGATCAAACATTTCTAAGTGTGTTCCAAACGCTGTGTTCAGATGTCGACCTTTAGAAGTTTTAGTTCAACAATATGCAGGCATCAACCCCACCTCATTAGCTGCTCAAACATTTAGCATAAGTATGGCATGTTGCAAATTAAAAAAAAATCTGGTAAAGTATAGAGGATTTTTACTTCTAATGTAATGACAATTCCATAAAAAGTATTTTAGACCTTTATTGCACTCAATGTGCTGAGCAGGAGTTCAGCACAGCACTCACAATGAAAACTGAGTAAAATGCAACATGTCGGACTATAGCAGCAAAGACATATGAAATGAAGCCAGAAACTTGGTTTTGAAAGCTTATTTCTCTGTCTGACTTTGAGAATTCATTATGTATCTTCCAGGTAATATCAACAAGCTGTTTAGTGCCAAAACACACCTACAATTATAATTCTAACCACTGAGCTTATATTGTAGTTCACTATGGAATTTGATCGCACAACTTTAGCTGCTTAAAGCATGACACTGTAGCCATGGTGACAACTGAAAATAATATATATTTTTTTTTCTGGTGAGATATACAGAATTTTTTTTAACTTTTGTTATAATGACAGCTGTGTAAATATGTATTCTGGGAAATAGTTTTTGTCAGCATTTTATACAAAGGTCAAATACCCCAAGTGGAAAGCAATCATAGTACCAGAATAAGGAATCTTATCAAGTGTCACCAAGCAATTGACAGATGATCAGAGTACTGATCATAAGAGATCACTGGTTCTCTTACCGTGTAGCCAAGATTTGCAGAAGAGCAAAAACATGACTGCTGTGCGTTCCTCTCTTTCTCACTCTTCTCTAAGATTTGGTGTATATGTGTGTGTAAATATGCACATAGACAGATAGAGAGATAGACAGACAGACAGATAGATAGATAGATAGATAGATAGATAGATAGATAGATAGATAGAGAGATAGAGATATATTATTTTTTTTAATCTCATGTCAGTTAAATGAGACATGATTATTTATACTGGACCCACCAAATTGCTATAGCTAAACCCCTCTGAAATTCTGGATTTACTAGCTCTATGCAAAATGCCCTGTGTTAGTTTCTGTGACAGTCCCTACTCCAGGCCAGTAATCAAGGAGTGTCAATACTCACTACTGATGCCAGTGTGGGAAGGCCACTAGGAATGAAAATAGATACACACAGTATTTTCAGATGCTACTCTCTGCAGCAAGCACAATTTCCCTTAAGAGCAAACATGGAGCACACTACAGACCTGGGGCTGGACTGACTCTCTCTCTCTCTCTCTCTCTCCAGGTCACAAACAAGACTCCACACTGACCACTTTGGAGCTCTGTGTCCCTGTTCCAAATAGCTGATACACACATTTGGATATTTGATTTACACACACACACACACACACACACACACACACACACACACACACACACACACACACACACACACAGACACACACACACACACACACACACACACACACACACAGACACACACACACACCTGGGAAAGGCTGGCACAGATTTGCCAGCTGTGCCTCCCTGCCAGACTATAAGGTAATTACGCTGTCACCATTCAGCTGCTCTAAGGGTCTTACAAGGGCAGCCAATTATACTGAGTAAGATTAATACTAATACAAATGGTTGAGTTTGACCAATGCAGAAAGGCTTTCAGGAGTAGTCACTGTGTCACTAAAATAGGCATAAGTACTCTTAAGATATTAAATGTTCATAGGTAAATAGGTGTATACTAGGTTGATGGCCACTGGGGCCTTTATAAATCTAGCCAAGCATCCCAATTGAAAAAAAAAAGTTTACAGATAGGCCTTTGAGGAAATCTGCATAGGACATGCTGTTTACTCCCTGTTTTTTTTTTTTTTTTTGTGAGGAGCCTCTGTGAGTATTCCAGTTGTTGTGTGTGCATATAGGGACTAAATAATGAAGATGATAATTGATAAATAACAGTGGGATAATGACTTCCTTGGACCCTTGCTTATAAATTGAGCAATATAGAATGGTTTCTTTGCAACCTTTAGAGACACGTTGGCCAAAATCCAGGTTACTATCAATATGTGTACCCAAATCCCTGACTACTGGTTCTACTCTTAGGGGTGTGCTAGCAATGTAGTAATTTCCTAGTTTGGCTGACTTACCAAAGGAACCTTCCTGGCCAACTTCTGAAAAATTGCCTGACCTCTCACAAAACCATGGATGCCTTCTTCCTAATCCTTCCTAGGTCATTCACACCATATACCCACTGTCACCTTTGCTTTTTATAAGTCACAGATTTTCTT
This sequence comes from Protopterus annectens, assembly GCF_019279795.1. Lineage (NCBI taxonomy): Eukaryota > Metazoa > Chordata > Ceratodontiformes > Protopteridae > Protopterus > Protopterus annectens. The sequence continues at coordinate 245,381,431 of NC_056732.1, read as the reverse complement.
CTTTTTTCTGAAATACTGTGTCTTTTTGCATTCAACACTCAGTTCTTCTTGTGCTGTATTTGGCTATTGACAATTTGCTTACCTCCCACATAGTATTTCTCATGTGATTTTTCAATTAGGCATACATTCTCCTTCCTTTATTAAAAGACATGAGCTCTTGTCATTATGGCACCACCCAGCCACATGAGGGATTTACCTATAGTCTCCTGAATAGTACTATACACTGGTTTCATGTTCTTTTTTATTCATTTTATTCCTTTTTTACTTGAGAACAAACATTACCTTTTTACCTTCTTTGATTCCTTTCATTATCCTCAAAGTTTCTTTTCCTAGAATTTTCAAGAATCTATTCACTGCTGAAACCCTGGAAGCTAATAGCTTTGAATTTACTGATGGAACAATAATATCTCATTGTTACATTTGTCTGCAGTCTTCTAAATGAATATTGTGTAATTATGTTGCTGTGTATGCAATGACTGCATATTACTTGTAATTAGTAAGATTCTTCAGCTACCTTGTCTGTTTCCAATATCAGTGTTTCAACTACACCCTACTTTTTCTCATACTTTACTTGCTGCTTTACTTTATTCTGTACTTCACATATACTGATTCCAGTGAGAAGTCTGTGAATCATCAGTCCATTTGTCAATTTAAAAAACAGGAAATTAATACTTTCAGTACCTGCTGTATTGTCTTTGTATACTGTTGATAAAATTGACTCTAAATGAAAAGTGTTGCACAAATGGTTCAGTTCGTAGATGTTGCCAACATAAAGAGAAATATATGTTAAGCTCTGTCTAGTGATTTGTAGGCATGCTAAGCTGCAGAAATACAAGGCTAATTCTCCACAACATACTTAGCTGCTTATACTAATAACACATTATATTCCCTGCCTTCCAGTGATGTTGCTCTGGAGTCAGTAACAGCACTATTATACCCCTAGCAGAACACATATAGAAGCAGCGATGGGTGAGTCATTCACTATGGATGCCTTAAATTCACATGCTGATGTTACCTAGGAGCTACAAAAGGAAAATGTGGACTTAAAATGACCTTGTTATTTAACATTTGTTTACTGGGAAAGTCCAACTTGGAACAAGCCAATTTTCAGAGAAGACCCAGGGAGAAACACTCCAGATGCTTGTCTCTAAAAGATCAGCCACAATGAAAGGTATAGAAATATTTAATAATAAATAGTAAAATAGAAAACATGAGAATACTGAATATCTACTAACAATAAACAGCAGAGTGTCAGTAAGAGATCATAAAAAATAACACAGTTGGATAGATTCACACAGATGCAGAAAAACAATTCTTAACTAATCTCACTATATTTTCCTGACTGACTAAAGAATTAGTGTTTGCTAGTTAAGTTACTTACTACAGTAAGGCAAGATTATGAGTGTTGAGTTGCTTACTACAACAAGGCAAGATGAGGTGTGAGGTTGTGTGAGATATCTGTTAAAGATCTTTCCTGTCAGGTTCCAAAAACCAAAGTGCTGCTGCAAGAGTTCCATCATATCTCTTACTAAAATGTAAAAAAATCATTTCAGTTTTGGTTATAGAATAACATCACATCTGGTCACCTGACTGTGGTACAATACACACCCAGAGCTTTGCTAAAATGTGTTGCAGCATGTGAAAGCTATAAAAAAATGTCATAAACGTCAACCTTTCCAGGGTAGAAGTTAGTTCACCCCTAAGGAAAATACAGTAATATTCCTAGTCCTGGCTTTCCCAAACATGTTTGTCTGTGGCTGCAATCAGATCTGTAAGATAAAATCTTTATGGCCTAAACCAACCCATTTAATTTTCAACCTATTTTTCAAAATTAGCTGGACTGAGATTAACCTCTTTCCTTCCAGAATTCTCTGTTCAAACATATACTTTTCATCAGTTATAATAATACTGTCTGTCATAAGTGTATATCTCTTTTCTGTCCAGCAGGATTCACTGTTGATGCATTTTAATATAAGCAACTTTACAAATACACCTTTAGCACAAGCATCTGTACAAATCACTGTGATATTTAAATGACATAAAATTATTTACAAAACTCCATTTAGCTATGCTGGTGTATGTTACACATGCACCGCCCTATTCTCCCTGGCACAGGTCGTACTACCTCCTATCATCACAGTTCCCTTAGGGCCTATTAAATCAGGGATGCTCAGGGCACCATGCAAACTATTTATAACTCAAACATACTGTGACTTTAGAATTTGTCATGTTTGAGAGGGTGTACCACCTTTGAATGTGAAGGTATATACTGGCCATTCTGCTCTTTGATGAATACTTCCCCTTCCAAACCATATAAGTAATCATTCAGAACTGCTCCTGTAACTGCTATTTGTTTTCACATATCACCTATCTCCAAAACCCTATACCTATCATAATATTAACCATTCACAAGTGATCCTGTAACTGTCCTTTGCTTTCATATATCATTTCCCTCCACAAAATAGTATCCATATTCTACATAGTTCTGATTTATAATTGAGAAAAAAATGAAGAACATAATGGCAATAATAACATATTCAACTTCTTGCTCTAAGGCACATATATTACCCTTAATGAAACCATATAATATTTATTCAAAACTGATTATGTGCCAACCTTGTGAAATCATGTGCAGCATGCCACTTTATCCATATTTCAAAAAGACGTCAACCTTCTGTGTACTTCTCTGATGTCTGATTGTCAGGAAAGTGAAAGAAGCAATGACCACAATGATTATTACTCCTGGGCACATATTAACACCCTCATCCCACCAAATTATCCATATTAATAATTACATTGCATTGAGTGAAGAATATAACTGTCCTTTGCTTTTTATACAACCTGCTTCCCCCAAAAAAATATATCCGACATCTGTGCATATTTCTGATGTGTGATTATGAAGAAAGTCAAAAGCGTTCTAGTCTCACTGAAGAATTTCACATAGTTTGTAGAAACATATACCACCCCTTGGCTATCCAGGTCACATAACTATTATGTGTTTTCACACATGATCTGCATTTTTCCACATGCCCAGCTTCCCTAATTCATCCCAAAAGATAGCCTGTGGTGTTTGTAATGAAAATTAAAAAAACATGGGCACAGTAACGTACTTCATTTTTGTAGCTTTCAGACAGTATGCACTACACTATCCTCAACCCACAGCTAAGCCATAAGAATGGTCACTTTATTGTTATCGCTCAAGCCATCCATTGCTTTTATTCAAGGATTGCCCTTCCAAACATAGTGCCAGTTTTGTATATTTATCAAACAGCAGCATGGCCATTATATGTCTTCACAGTACAATGTGGATAATTATCAAAGTGGTTAATTAACAGCCACATTAATGTACTTGCACTTATTGATATAGGGTGCCCCACACCCATGCCGATTGCCAGAAAATTGTTACATATTAAATTGTTTGTATTGTGGGCTCTATCTATTGTTTGATTTCCTGCTAGAAAAAGTGAAACGACAATTAATCACAGTAACATAATTCAACTTTTAGGCTTCAGGCACTATGCTATGTCCATACCCACCACCATCAAACTACAGCAATGATTACTTTAATGCAAGGGTGTAGGTAGGCATACTCAATGTACTCAAATGAGTAAATTTTCTTTCTGAGCATCCCTTGGAAATGTCAACACTCAAAAAGCACACAATGTTTAGAACTGTGTAAGTTAATATCTGCAGTACAGACATATACAAATTATTGTGCAAAAGGAATGCACCTCTAAAACTAGCTTTTTATGGATATAAATGGTAACAGTCAAAAATAATGTTCCACTTGCGATATAAATGGGGATAGTATTTTGAAGGCTGAGTAAATTTTTAAAGTGATACATGGATAGTTGGGGCTGCAACATTAGGTTTGACTATAAAATGTAACTTTCTGGCTACACCCCTGTTTTAATGTGATCAGCTTGTTTCTTCCAATAAAAATAGAAAGTAAAATGCTTAGAATGTATATTGAAATACTTAATGCAAACTTGTGCTGAGACTGTTTGAATGTGAAAGTATCTTCTAAATATTTTAGAAGTCTATGAATATTACTAGTCTTTAAACATTTGACTACTGCAGTTTTAGATACACATGCAAAAATGGGTATAGATTGTTGTTTTATGTTAATCCATTGTTTAGCTGGAGATTAAACATACAGCCTTGTAAAAGCAGACAAAAGTTTTTGGGAAGTTTTAATTTATGTAATAAAGACAGCACCCTGTGGATTTCAAAGTGTTCTGTCTGTATTACATAAATTAAAAATTAATGTAATACAGACAACACACTGGGGATTTGCCACTTCAAGGAATACTAGGCAATTCCCAGTCTCATCCAGTTAGAACAATAGAAGGAAATGATGCAAGAGCTGCCACCCAGTCAGGTTGGAGCTCCTACTACTCTTCTGTCATTGCCCCCCCTCCAACTGATCAATGTTTTACACACACACACACACACACACACACACACACACACACACACACACACACACACACACACACACACACACACACACACACACACACACACGCACACACGCACACACACATACGTGAGCACACACACATGCGCATACATGCATACACACACACACACACACACACACACACATACGTGAGCGCGCACACATGCGCATACACACATGCACACACACACACACACACAAAAACTCAAATCTTTGGACTTCAACTGATTGGTTTAAACCCACACATCCCCAAATTCTGACTGCAACCTGGGTTGCCAAAGGTCTCATTCTGACCATATATGTTTGTATAAATAAGATGCTCTACACCTGTCTTAACACTTTATACACTCTCTTCAGGTTTTACCAGCTAACTCCATGGACAATTCTAAGCCCCCAATAAACATGATGTGAAGACATTCTTGTATTTTTTTTCCTACACAGTGTAAATATTTACCTCATTTCACATTACACTCCTACATGGAGCACAATTTACTGGTACTATATATGGGTCTACTTGATATGGTCGACATTTCATAATGTCGAAATTCATAGCGCTGAGACCATATGATCGACATTTGAAATGTCGACCATACAAGCAGAACATAAAAAAAATAAAAAAAAACTTACCTTAATGCTGCTAGGCTCCACCCTCAAACCTCCCAGATCTTAAATATACCTACTCCGAGATCTCATTATAGTGCGGAAGTGGAAATTTTTCCATTCCGCACTGTAGGGAGATGCCGGTTCCCCATGGTTGACATTTCAAATGTCGATCATATGGTCTCGGCCATATTAATGTCGGCATTGTGAAATGTTGACCATTCGTAGGGGACCCATATATATATATATATATATATATATATATATATATATATATATATATATATGTGTGTGTGTGTGTATGTACTAGTCACCACTCATACCAAACTCACTTGCATTTTTTTAATTTAAATTATCTGTTATTTCCTTATTACTTCCTTATCTACACACCTGTATCAAGTTTGTTTGTTACATCTTCAATAATTTTCTGTCTACATACCATAATATTCTATTTTCTCCAAGGCTAATTCACCTGTATTTTCCTTTCCACCTCTTTTCCCCACAGCTTCATCCATCTCATTCAATATACCCAAGATGGTCCTGCTACTCTAATGTTCTAGTCTTTGGGAGTTATTCATTTATAGTTTCACAGGTATTTACAAAGCTGTTGATCCGTGAGGATCTTTAGAATACTAGTCATAGACTCCTATGAAGTTTTCAGGTCTTATATTTTTTGAAACAATAACTTAGAGATAAGCAGAGCATTTACATGTAGCCTCTGTCCATAGGATGACAAGGGTGCTAAACTACTGGTGAATTTGCAGTAACCTATCCATTCATTCAGACTGCATGTGAATAGTTTATGAGAATTACTTTGCTTTGTGTAGAGAAGGAGATGATTGCAAAGACGTGCTACTCTGTTATATATTTTAACCCTTTAATATGTTCTATTTATGCTGAAAAAGCCCCCCTTGGACTTGTGAATGTATGGTAGGTCTAACAAGTTAGGGTCCATTGAGTCTCTGTTCACGAGATCTCTCCTCAGTAGCCTGTATAACACCAGAAAGAAGGACAATGCTTTGAAACTGTCCACACAGTTTTTATGATTTAGGCCCTTGATTTTCTTATTTAGAAAGCACTGTGGGCATTCATGTTGTATCAAATGTTTGGACAAGTCAGCACGGAAGGGGGTATTATATTCATTGATCAGCCTGATGAGTGCAGAATACAGTTGAATGATCACATCCCTGGACCTGGATGCCATACTCAGTAATAAGCTGTGCAATGAATAAGTACTTTCTTCCAATAGTGGATGAGCAAAAAGACAGTTCGACATCCACAGAGCCTCTCAGGTCTCTAACTCCTGGGGCACTTTTAAGGGGTGTCTTGTCAATGTACTAGTTACAAGGGGCTGTTTGCTTGCCAGAGGGTATTTGGCATTTAGTTTTAAACAATATTTTTTATAGCAAATATTGGTCTGGGAAAGACCTTTTTAGAGGATCTTGTCTTCTGGGGAGCATATAATGGCAGCAAGCTTATCTGCAAACTTGGTTAGTAATAAACCCTTGAGAGTAGCTTTGATCTCTAAGAAATAAATAACAAAGAGGAGTGGCCCAAGGACTTAACCCTTGGGTATACCACTAGTGACAGGTTTTTGGGATGAGATAGAGCAGCCCATACTAATGTCCTGGATTCAATTTGTGACTCATCCAATGAGTTACACAAGGATTAACATTTAGATGGGATAGTTTATCTATGATACCCAAATGTCAGATGGGGTTGAACAGCTTTATGAGGTCTAGATATGTAATGTGTACTGACTTTCCCTCATCCATTGCTTCAGTAATTTTCTCAAAAAGTTTCTGGCTAGTCTGTTGTTTTATAACTGAATTTTCTCAAAGTAGTCAACTAGCATAAGTCGGCAGGATCGGCGCTTAATAAATCTAAACTGTCTTGGGTTGTGTATTTGTGGGTTACCTATGTTCTTTATTAATTCCAGAATGATCCTTTCCATAGCATTACAAATGAGGTTGGTCAGACTTATTGCTCTGTATTTCCTGTGCTAACTGATACCCCACCTTTGTGCAAAGGGTTGTCAGTTCCTGTCCTGAATCCATCTGGGTCAAAGCTTGTTTGGTGGTTGACAATGAATAGCCTCTATTGGGGATCTGACAGGTCCTGATTCAGGCGGATCAGTAAGCAACCCAGCATGTTATCTGGCCCAAAGAAACAACATTATTAGCCTTGTTTAGTGCCTTGAGGACTTGGTCATGGGAGATTTGAGAGGGTGTGGATGTGGGGGTAAGATCTGGAAATCCAGTATGGAAAAGGGGTGGAGATAGAGATAAATTTATCCTCTAGTAGACTGGCTGTGTCCTCCAGGCCCAAGTATGTGATATCATTTACTAGTAGATCTGTTAGAGCTTGGCATTGTGTCTAAGATTTCTGTTATAGTTAATGAAGGCTTTGTCATTGTCCTTTGCCTAGGTGACAGTTTTGCCTCATATCTAGCTTTGGTTCATTTTATCATGGTCTGAAGTTCGCTGCTAAATTTAGCAAGAGTTTTTTTATTATTGTTTCATTTTATTATACAGCCTGTTTATAACTGGGTTCCACCTTATGGGTTTATTTTATGAGTTGTGTTTACTTCAGAGGGATATAGATGCATCTGTGTAGCTATTCTCATGTGTAAAGATTGGCAGTAAAGGATTCCACATAAACAGTGGGGTGACTGAGATGGAAGGGATGTTGGATTTATCAAGATCAAAACTCATTTTAAGTAGATTAGTCTTGGCATAATCTCTGAATACTGAGGTATTGGAAGATGGTTCAGGCTTCATTCTAAAGGTAAATGTGACTGACCTGTGGTCCAATTTGACCAGGGAGGGAGCAACAATTGGTAGGAAGCAGGGCTGTCCCACAGTGGTGAGGACAAAGACTAGGATCTGATTGCCCCTGTTTCAGGTGGAGACTATCTGGTCCAGAAGGTTTGTATTGAGGAAGTTCAGAAATCTCTGGTCATACATTTTAGAAGATGTATCCATCTACCATTTTAAGAAAGAATAATTGGGTTCTGTATACTAGTTAGGTAGCAATTATGGGCTGAAAGGGACATAAAGGGCATCCCATAGATAGCAATTATCAATGGCAGGTTGGCATAATAATTAAGGTCTTTACCTCACTGATACAAGGTGCAGGGTGTGATTCTGATCTGTGGCCATTGGCTAGGCTTGTAATAGTCAGCAGACCAATAGCCTAATATTTGCCTATGAATCTTATTATATGATGAGAGGTCTTGTTACCGGGAAGCTAGACGTAGGAAAATTGTAAATTGTTTGCATGTCTAACTAGTCTAGAGGTGAAGTGTTTATTTTAAAAACATGGAAACACCACTACCACTTTTAGTGCCTTCATCTAGTGCAATGAGCCTGAATGTGTGGTAGTAATTGAAACCCTGTACTGATGGGAAGCTCGCAATGGTATTGAACAAAGTCTCTGTAACAATGCAAATTAAAGTTCTCCAGGGTAAGGAGTGCTTGCAGGGAGTGGAGTTTTTTTTTTGTTTTTTGTTAAGGCTCCTAACACTGAGCAGCAAAACTTAACCGATAAATCTTTCATGTTTTCCTAATTCTATTTTTTGAATTGGAATCTTTTGAAGGCTAACATTGCCTAAAAAAAGACACTTTGAGGATAGACAATATTTTAGCCAGTATACAAAAGCCTTGGAGGGAATAGATGTAGGCCATTCTTGGCAAAGCACCTAGGCCTGTACGATCTCCTCCAAGGCTGATATATATTGGACTCCCTTTGAATGACACCTGAAACTGGGACAATTATTTTTGTTCCTATAGCAAATATGTTCTTCTGCTTGCATGTGTTTGCAAGTAAATCATTTTTTTTTAATTTCCTATAAAAATACTAGTAATTATTACTTATCTTACAAGTTACTTATGTCAGTGATTGTCTAAATATTGTCATTACTGGAGCTTTTCTACTAGGGACTCTGCTGAAAATGGGTACCATTGTCTCGTCACACATTCCCAGTAAGCAAATGCCAATAAATAAATAAACAAATAAATGTATTAACACAGATCTGAAGAAGTGAATGTATACTTACAAAAGTCCACATCAATGCAGCTTGAGGATAATGGAGAATGGAGTTTTATTTTTCTACTCAGCTATTTTTCACAAATTGTTTTTATCACCCTTTGGATATATATATATATATATATATATTTTTAAACTGTTTATTTTATGCAATGACTAGCGAAAAGGGAGTCAAGCTCCTTTCTTACCTTACCTCATTTCTGCAACTGGGCAAATAGTAATAAAAGGGGACCACTGCACTATGCTTGAACTAATTAATCCTGCAAGACCAGCTGAGACTATCTAGCTGAATGTTTTGTCATTCAATACTCAAAAGAGATACCCCATTATTTCACATTCTATTTTTACTAATGTCTAATATGAACATTGTATTGCCTGTGATCTTAGACATTGCAGCAAGTATCATTCAGTATTTCTGAGTTAACTGTTCAAAGACAGTTTCTTTCACAAACAGTAGCAATAAAGCATCCATTGCTGTTTCCTTGTTCTATCAAATCTTTATAAGATTTTCTTTTCACACCTATTTTCATGAGAAATTGAAACCAAAAGTAGGAATATAATGTTACTGTTTGAGGCTAATAATTACAAAGTTTTTTTTAAACTGACATTATGTTATACATAACCATTTGAAACAATTCTCTTGAGTAGATTTTAGGATCAAAACAGGTCAAACTTTCAAGCAACATATACAAGCAATTGCTGACAAGGAACAACAAAAATGAACATTGGTACCTGAATGCTTGAGCAGGCAATGTTTTGTTTGGTTTTACTATGACATGCTGAAAGGCAAAACCTTGAGCTTCAATATATATATATATATATATATATATATATATATATATATATATATATATATATATATATATATATAAAATACTTGAAGCAAAAAAAGGTGAAAAAGTAGGGTTTAAATGTTTTTTTTTCCAGAGGGGCAAGCCTCTTGTATCCACCAATGTGATAAGTAAGTCCCACACACCCCTAAACTGATCTATGCAACTTCACAATGGCACTAACTAGGAGAAGATAGAAGGCTCCCAAAAGAAGGGAATCACTGCTGATTTACAATTACAAAATGCACTCACGGTGATTTTCCTTTGAAAACGGTGATCAGTATTGTGTTCCTTGGTCTCTTCTGCTTCGGGCAACTAATGCTCAAAGAATTTCACCTCAGACACCTGTATACCACTGCTTTTCTGTAGCTATGGTAAAGTACACACACTAAAGGGCTGAATGGTCCTTATCTATGACACAAGTCGTTCTCTGTACTTCTCTGTTATTTTTCTTCTCATGCCATATATTCAGCATTCTTCTCGTATCACATATCTGTGAGTGATATACAAGCAAACAATTCAGAATATAGTGTCTAAAGAAATTGCTAATATTCATAGGAATCATTTGCACCTGTTTTTGTAGTGATCAGCAGTACACAGTGGTTCACAACAGAGCTATAGCACTGCAAAATGGCCAAGCTCTTCGACTATTTCAGTGTCAGCATCAGTTAGCATTGGAATTCTCACAGACTTTGGATTACAAGACAGTTCAGAAAATATATCAAGTCTTATGGCACCATGCCTTACAACATTCATCTTTTACACTGCATCAAATTTAACTTGTTCCTTTCTTCCAGTCAGTTTAAGTACTGGAGAATACAACATAATTTACTAAGTCATAGGTAAACAAATGGTCCAATACCCAGTTATCTTTTTAACCAGTTAGTACCACTGTATCATCAACCATGTGTAGGTCTTAATAAATGAGTACAACAGAACTAAAAAACAAACAAAAAAAAAACCAAATATGAAATAGTAAATACACTCACCTCCATAACTGAGTATCTCTTTACATTTTATTTTCTTACTGAATACTCACTTCTTGAACATTCATTCTATAATACAAGTCAGGTGACCCATTTGGTTCCTATCCAGTCTGGACATAATCATTATCAGGTGGAATAAGAGTTAACAAGTTCAGGACTGTCATGCTAATGGCTTGAGTTTTTGTTGTATTTTTTCATTGATGTACCTCCCCACACACATTTTGCTGAGGGGAAGTCACAATTTATGCAACAAAACTACTCAGGGTGTAGAACATCTGTGCTGTCTCCCATACTACCTTGATAAGTTTCCTACTCTGTGCTGGTCTGACAGCATGAGCTTCAAGAGCAAACTCCTAAATGCCACAAGGTAGCATTCTTCTGACAGGAACTCCCAAATTTCTCACCATAAGGAATGTGATCAGGTTTTCAGGCATAGCGTCCAAAGCTGGCTTCCCAGCTCTTGTTCACCTATTAGAAACCAAGTCATCTAGGCCATTATCAGGATTTATTTTTCTGTGCCACAGAGTTAACCTAAGTGTCTTGTTAAATTGCTTAAATGTACAGAATGAACATGTATACCCATGAACAAAAAAATATGCTTCCTAAAAGTTTCCAGATGCAGCCCTCCACTTATCCCAACATTTGAAAGCACTACTACTGGAAAACGATGTGCATTTCTGGTATCTGTTACTACAAAGTGAAGAATACCCACACACACACACATACACACACACACACACACACACACACACTGGTGTTTTGACATAATTCCAACACAAACACTGTAGATAAGCTTTTGATCTCCATGATGTATTTCTTCAGACTGCCTGATAGAAAGAGCACTTACCAAGTGGCACTAAGATCCCTGTACCTAGATATTAACCTACTACTTAAAGTTATAAAACACATAAAGACATACTGTGTGGTGGCATGCATTTTGCTACACTGATATGCTGAATTAACCTTAACATTATACTAATCATGTTACATATACCTCTCAACCTGGAAACATCAAAAATCTGGACAAGGCCCATGAAAAATAGGTACAAATCTGTACGCTGATTAATGTAAAATTTGCATACATAATTTTGTAACCCTGCCCACTCCAATGGAATTGTGGGACATCAACTTTCAAACGCAAACTGAAGAACAGACAACCAAAATATGGCACTAGAGTCCCCCTGCAGCCATTCCAATGCCCCATTACCTTGCTATTTCGCCCCATTTACCATAAACAGTAATGTGTGCATACTGCTTCACTTTTACAATGATTATTTGGATTTTATTTTTACATTTTATAGCACAATGCACAAACACTAGATTATATCTGCTAAACAAAGCAATACTGTCTCACAATGAAAATAGACTTGGCATTAAAACTTCTCTGCCCTTGAAACTCACATTCATTGAAACAGCATTGAAACCCACACCACATCCAAAGAAAATGCATCTGGCCAGTGGTGGATAAAGATTACCTTTGGGTTGTTTTCAAATCATTGGCCCCTTGCACACAAAACAAGAAACATACATGCGTTCTTTGACACACCTTCCTGACTTTATTAAATTAGATTCCTTGTATAATACAGCACACTTGTTAGACTTAAGTTAGAGCGCATTTTAAATTTATTGTTTAAACATTTTTCCAGTAGGCATTGAAACAAAATGCATGAACCAATAGTGACAAAATTGCTCAATTCAGAACATTTCCATCATAAAAGTCTACTTCCACACACACAAAATATATTTTATATATATATATATATATATATATATATATATATTTATATATATATATATATATATATATTTATATATATATATATATATATATATATATATATATATATATATATATAAATAAAAATAAAAATAAAATGACAGTAGTGTAAGCCATAGGCATCTTGCACAGCTTCTTGCACTTATTTTCAATTTCATTTTTTTTTTGGGGGGGGGCAAAAGGCCAGAAATCAAGGACACATTTTAAACACTGCTTGCATAATTTTGGAAAATTGCTAGAATAAAATGTTGTGTTACCACCATGCATTTCACTGCCAAGTCTTGAGCCCAGCCAGGACCCTGTGCACTACAGTCAGAGCAACATACCACTATGCCAAATCAGCAGTTTCCTGAGAGATAGGAAGACTGAAACTTAAATGGCTATCATTTACTGAATTCAGTTCTCACTTCTCACCATAGCTCTCAATGTCTTAGCACAAAAAAAACTGGACAAAGACAATAATGGGGGAATACACCCCCAAAATAGGGACAAATTTCAAATACTGATCTTATGTTGTTTGCCTTTTCCCAGTTAGGGGTCACCACAGCAGAACTCCAATCCACTAATGATTGGCAGTAGATTTTTTTATGGTGCCAAGTTGCCAGCCTGACACCCAACCTTCAGCAAAGGCACACTCATTCACATATGTCTTTCAGAGGCCAATCAACCATGGGGAGGACATGCAGACTCCACACAGAAGGCACTCTAGCTGAGAATCACACAAGATAACCGCTTGGTGTAAGGCAACAACACTACCACTGTACCACTGCAGCTTCATTGCTAGAATCAAAAGTTGTGTTACCATTTATTTTCTAAAGAATATGAAGTCTGAAATTCAAATGCCTGTCAGTGTTTAGTGAATTCAATCCTTCAGTGATTTGCCACAAAAATCCTGAAAACCACAGATTTAATGAGGAATAGAATAGAATAGAACAAAAATATGAGGCATAAATTCACAAGTGGTGATGGCTAGGGACTTTACATTTCTGATATAAATCTCTTCAGAGAAGATACAGTTAAAGTGCTTTTTCACTAATGACCAAAATGATTTTTAAATGCATAAGTTGTTATTTTTATTTAATGCATATCACTTGGTGTTGGTAATGCGATGTATGAATGTGCTTTGCCAGATTGTCTAAGGAATTCCAATATTACACATGCTTGCCAGCAATTTTATCATATCGGTTAAGTCAACAAGCAACAAATGAGTGATATCCTGTTAAACTGAATTTGAGTGCTATGACCTGTACAAATGTATAGCATTACTTTAACAAATCCCTTCATCATAGGAATGGTCCCTTATCACCACTGAAAACAGAACTGAGCTTGTTGCTAAAAAATTAATAAAAGCAGGTCTTATTTAAACTTATAATAATGTCTTAATTTAAGAGATCTTTGAAATACCCCCTTACTGTTATTTTAATATCTCACTCAAATTGGTATTTTTAAAAGTATCAACACTGACGGTTTTTATATTTTACATTTTTGTTTCATTCTCTAAATAGAAGAAAGTCCAACAAGTGTCTAGCAACCCTAGAAGTCAGTGAGTAAATTGGAAGGGACACACCACGTGCATTAACGGAAAACACTACCAAAACATTACGTCCTCATGCTCATTAGAACTATAACTTGTTTTCAATCTGCGCCACAGATAGGTCAGCATCTGCTACAGACATCACTTCTAAAATGAGCTACATCAGCATACAGTGTCCGCAAACATACACAGAATTTCCACTTGCTTCATCCTCCAACTAATCCAGCACTCTCAGCCTTGTTTTTAGGACATTGGACTGTGTGTGGCACAATAAGCCAACAATTTATAAAACATTTTACATTCCCACACACTCTGTACTCTCCGGAATACCAGAGCGAAAAAATACTTAAACGGCCAAGTACATTTCTTGATCAAGCCTCTTATGCAGGCTACAGCAAATACACAACAGCAAGACTTAGAGAATACCAAAAACTTGTTCTGCAAATTCTGTACACACACAATGTTTATAATAAAACCAACCATTTTGAGACTGAGGTGCAAGAATAAAACAGCCTGTCTTATACCGCATACATTAAAAGTTCCTACACCTACGAAAATGGTACTAAAATGCTTTCAACCAACTTCACATTTAGCTTGTATTTGAATTCAGTTAGCTTTCCTTAAAAAGCAAAACACTAAAATATCACTAAGCCAAAATGTATCATTGGAAGGTAAATTACTGGGATATTTTCTGGTTACTTACACAACCACATTCCGCTCACTAAAACAGTCAAAGCTCTGCAGCAGCACAGCAGTCGTTTCCTCCATGCAGATAACTTCACCAGCAAAAGCAAAACCAGCCAAAGCTCTGCAGCAGCAGTCGCTCATTTCCTATGTGCAGAATGCATGTAACTCCACCAGCAAAAGCAAAAACAGCCAAAGCTCTGCAGCAGCAATTGTTTTCGCGGTAACAGATACATTTATTTTATTTTATTTTATTTTATTATTTATTTTACATTTGTTAACCGGGATGGTCCGACTGGATACATGTCCTTTTTCAGCGGAGGCCCGGGGAGAAAAGCTCCAACAGAGTTACATTGATAATTAGGTACAGTAAATGAGCTGAAAGAACTTAACAAAAACATAGGCTATTTACATACAAGTACAAGACTGCCATTACTATTTCTGAGATTACTACAAATGTAACATTAATAACATATTAGCAAGGACGGTAAGCAGTATAATGACATAGAGTTAGACAGGATACATATTTCTTTATCACAGTATACAAAGTACTTATCATCTTAGCTAGTTGTTTATGTTTTAGTTAATGGCACAGAGCTAGTCTGGGTTTGAGCAAGGACATAGCCAGTGTGACTTGAAGTGGAGTTTTAGACTATTTTTGAATAGACTTAGAGAAGTTGCAAGCGTGATGTTATTTGGGCAAGAGTTCCATATTTTACCAGTGGTGTTGGCAAATAGCGCGTCACCACCTAGGTTGAGAGATTTAGTTGTTTGGACAAGGAGTCTGTTTGCTGAGCGAAGGCAGCTTAGATTGGAGTAGGGAGTCATTAAGTTTTTTAGTGCTGGGGTATTCTCAGGTTGTTTAAGGATTTTGAATGCCTCTATGAGTTGGGACTCGTGAAGAAGGTGTGGGAATTCTATCCATCCAAGCTTTTTCAGGTTAGTACAGTGGTGTGTTCTGTAGGGTAGGCCTGTAACGAACCTGGCAATGTGATTATAGCAGGATGAGAGCTTAGCCAGATCAGATTTGTTAAGGTGAGTGAGGACAGGAGAGGCATATAGTAGGGTAGAGAGAAGGTGTGAACGGGCTGTGGCTGCCCTGGAATTTGGGGTAAGGAAGGCTTTAATTCTATATAGGGTCCCAAGTTTCTTGTTGACTGACTTAATGGCTTGGTTGATATGTATATCAAATCTGAGTTTATTGTCAATGTTTACTCCTAATAGCTTTGTATAGGTGTCTGGGGAGATGATGGTCCCATTATTGGATTTTATAGTGAAGTTTTCAGTCGGAGATCTATTGGTTGGGTAGAAGAGAAGTAACTTGGTTTTGTTTGGATTTAAGATCAGGAGATGGTTGGCAAGCCAGTTTTCGACTTTGGTGAAGCTATGTTGGGTGGTAGTTAGTAGATTTGCAAGAGAGGCATTGGAACATATTATAGTCGAGTCATCTGCATATTGAATGCAGGTGGCTTCAGGGATGACTGTTTGGATGTCGTTTATGAAGACTGAAAAGAGGAGAGGTCCTAATATGGAACCTTGAGGAACTCCTATAGTATTTGGTAGTAGGCAGGAGAGCTTGTTTTGCCACATTACTGCTTGTTGTCTCCCAGTGAGGTAAGCTTGAAACCAGTCAAGGGCTGGAGTATCTAGATACAGGGTTTTTAAAGTATATAGAAGTAACTGATGGTTTACCATATAGAAGGCTTTCGATAGGTCCAGGAAGAGAGCGGAGGATTCATACATTCAAACAACCGGAAAGGACGTGAGCCCTTGAGCTCAATTCCAACAGGCTGAAGGAGCTGACTTCATCTCGCGCGTGATGACGTCAGCTCAAAAAGGCACGAAAGAAAAAAAATTAAAAACAGATGGAAAAAAATTGGAAATGAAGAGGTGCCACTCGTGAATCCTGGTACCCCATTATTTGGACCCCAAATCTTGGTAAAAACTGAGTAATTCAGAACAGGGAGGTATTATGCTATAGGCTTTTATATTAGATAAGGCAACTGCCTTACTTATTCAAAGACTATTTCAATAAATGCATCCTTTAGTATTTTGCATAATGACCAGCTGTTGAACTTTGTATATATTTGTTTTTCCACTGGCTTTCCAAACCTGACTATTATTGAATTTGGGCCTCTGTGCTTCCTTTCGGTACACTGCTTGATAATCTGCAACTTTTCTTGAAAAACCAACAACAGAAGCTTCTCTCTCTGCCACAGCTGATAGTACAAGTCTTGCAGCCTTTTTTGTGGCAGTACTAGTTGTAATAATTGTGAATCTTTACCTTCCTTGTTCTTTGACATCTTGGTCTTATACAAATGTATATGATTTCTTCTGTGCCTATACCTGTCATCCTTTCCAAGAAAGACAGAAGAACAATGGTTCCTTTATTGAATACTTCCATGGCTTCTGTATTTTCAGTTTTTCTGCAACTTCCAGTCTCCTGAATTTTTTTATCATAAAGGTATATTTCTGAGGATTACTTCCCAACATTTCTTTAACTTTGAATTCATTTTCAGGTACCAGTAATGAACCAAAATTAGGAAATTTGTTTTTGATCCTCCTTCTGATTAAGAGGCAATTTGGCAAGCACATGACTCAAAGTGCTCCTATATTCTAAAACAGTAAAATGGCAACTCATGTAGTTATTGCTGGTGTTAATTATCATGGTATTTTGGTATAGTCCTTCTCATCCTTATTTGTCTTAACAAAATGGATTTCACTCACGAGTGATAAAGCCCTGCTATGTTGCACACAATATAAGTTTGAATAGGGTCTCAAGTCCCCATAGGAGTTGGTGGGGGAGGATGGGGCTGAGCTGCCATTGCCAGTTCACACATCCTAGGAAGAGGATGATGATTCTGACTCACCACATGGTGACACACAGTGAGAACATTAGGCATTCATCATATGGAGCTCAAGCCTAGCAAGCCTTGCTGCCATGTGAAAGACACAGTAAGCCAAGGGGCATTCTGCATGTGTAAACATGCTTACCCTAAGAAGAAATTATATAGTAGAACTTGGAAGAGCCACTGCAGGAAAGGAGAGTTCTTTACTGGGACAGAATGTAGGCTGTGCCATAGGATAAGCAAGGTGGTCCATTTGATCTGACTTTCACTGAGGAGCAAATGAGCAGACTGGGTATTCTCTGGCAGGCACAAATTGGTCATAGGGCTCACACCTCACCCATAGATTCTCAGGCCCCACTGCCATTGAGTTAATGTCAACTAGGTGCAAGTAAAGGAACCAAAGGGTTCAGTCTTGCAGGAAGGGAGGGCTGAAAAAATTTACTGGACATTATATAAGTTCATGCTCATGCACAAATCATCTGAATTTCTGATGTTTGTACTCCAGTTCATTACATTATCGTGTAAGACAACATCAGGTATCCTTTATGTTTAAAACATAGAAAACATAGACATTAATGCATTAAGGATTCTTGTACTTGCTGTTTCTGTCGAAGTTTTTATATCAGGGAGCTTGAAATTAAAAGCTGTAACTTTAAGAGTCATAGTTTCTAAGAACTAGAATAGGTCTTTGTCCAACTAATTCCACAGATGAACTAATACTGGATAGGCAAGCAGCATTTCCATCGGTTTGCTTTTATAGGCTGTATTGCAAATTGCATTATTGTTTTAAATGAATTAACATTCCTCACTGATATATTGCACATCTCTTGGCCTTTTTTTGTACTTTACTATTCCCATGGGTGATTAATGAATCCTTTGAAGCATTTGTTGTTCCTGTTTGATAGGAAAGTTATTGTCTGCTCAGAGCATTGAGCCATAGGCATAACTTATTTCTTAAATGAAAGAAAAATATGACTGAATATCATTCCTTACTGCTGGTTGTTCCTTAAGCCAGTATCCCATAGTAACATTGTTCAATTTAATTTTTAAGTCAGTTTGAGTACATCCCTTGAATTCTTTTCCATTTCTTTTGTCAATACAACTGCTGTATTTTCAAAGAATTTATAGATTATTTAGCAATTCTTCTCACATCTCAAGTAATTATGTCCTACTTCATATACTTAAAATGTATAATTCATTGTGTAGACTGTATTTTCACTTTCATATCTTCAGTCTGTAGATTAATTTCATCCTCTGCAATCTTGGATCTGTCCTGCTGTAAGACTTTCTTTTCTGTTTAGAGTTGAGGTCCTTTACATTAGATTTATTTTTAGAATGTTTCACTTCACTACATTTTTGTTAACAGTTCCATTTCTGTCAGGGAAAAAGCTGTTATGTGAACTGCAAATGCTATTGTCCACAGACAGTTGGTCATTCCTCTTGTAGAGTCATAGCATATATACCATTCTGACGAGTGTTTACTTGAATGCAACTGGTTTATTCACAGCATAGTATTTTGCAAATGGTATGTCTGTTAATTTTTTGAGCATTTCAAAACTCTTTTGCTGTTCACAGTTCAATTTTCTAATTAATTATTGCCATAACAGCTTTCTCAGAGGCAAAGCTACCTGAGGCATATCAGGTACAAACTTTGCAAGAAAAATGTATTGTTCATAAAAGTCTTCATAATGCCTTCTTGTTTTATACGTTTGGAATTTGTATAATTTATCTCATTTTTTTCCTGTATATGCTTCAGTCCTCTGACATTAAAAAAAGTTAATTGTATTTTAAAATCCACATATTTCAAACTTGCCATTCTTATTTTTACATTTCCACTTATTTAATCTGCAATTATGTCATTTAATATATTTAACAAGTATATAATTTGCTTACCATGTCCTTTATGTGTCTAAACTTACACCAACAGATTATTAACTGTTTACATCATCTTCCAAGCCTTCAGTTATGTAACAGCTCTTTGGAGTGACTCTGGCAATGATGAAACTCCAATTGGAAAACTAAGGAAACTACTTTTCTTATGGTGCACTAAATGTACACAGTTTGGATTCTTCTTCAGTGAGTTTCATGTACTAAAACCCCTTGTATATATTTAATACTGAAAATAACTTAGCATCTTTTATTCATGGGATCACTTCTTCTTCTGTAGACACTGAATGAGAATCCTGTTAATCAGGTTATCCACATCACATGGATCATTATTCATGTTATTTTTCTGAATTTACAGCAGTAACTATACCATTAGTATGTTCAGTTGCCTTTGATTACCTTTTAATATCATGTAAGCTTTCAATTCACTTTGATTTCTGCTTAGTTGTATTCCTGAGATCTGCCACTACTTACACTGAAACCTGTATTGTTGACATAGTTTTCAGATTATTTGGCTATGATATTTTCCTAGAAATGTCCAAAACCTGTAAACAAATTGAAATCGTCTTGAAGCATGCCACTGCAATGGATTTTTACATTGTCTGCAACTCAGTGAATGTTATTGCATACATGCAGAATTTGTTTTCATGCTGAATTTATTTTACATTATTTATTTTACATTCCTAATTTCTCACAAACCAAACATCCTAAATATTAAGCAAACTACCATCCTTTGAGCTACAGTTTGAAACTGGATCATATATTTCTTATATTCATGTTCATATGCCAATACCTCTTTTCACTGTCTTTTAACTCCAGTGTTTGAAATGTATCTTCAGGTAAAATATTATACTCTGCACCTGCTACAAGTATCAGTTCAGCATATTGATTTACTTATCAACATTCTACTCAGAAGTCTGATTTGGTCTTATGTCTCAATGCCTCTTATATATTTTCAGAATTAACGTTACCTCATAAAATCCATATACTTGGAGGGTGGGTTGGAATAATGGCTAATGCATTTACCTTACAGACACAAGGTACAGGAGCAATTCTCAGCTTTGAGAAGCACAGACAGACTTAAAAAGGCCCCCTGGAGTCATTAACCTAATAATAACATATAAAACTATAATAGTACCCATCTGAGTTATTTTTGGCACAAATCTTTTTCATGTTTCTCTTGAACAACATAAATCATTTTTAAATAGGTATCTTTCTTTTCATACATCATTTCAAAATATTTTTTCCAGCACATATTCTGCAAAAATTGACTAAATGCAGGATGATGTTTCATATCATGATTTGTAGCCATACTTAGTACATGAGGTCCGAACCTGAAAGAGATCTCATTTTATGTGCATCCCATGGCTTCCTTCTCCAGTACTTTAATAACAAATTCTTACTTTTCTTCTTATTTTTATTTTCTTACTGAATTTGTATTAAATCTTTGATACATCTATTTCTTCTGTTAATTCTTTCAACTAGGAGTTTGCAATTTAACTTGCTGTATATACTTCCCCCAAAAGCCTGCCATTGCTGGATCATTTCTTATTCCACAAACTGTTCTGGCTCTTATTAATTCATTCATTGTGCAATACACCAAATGTCTAGCTGATCTCTGATTCAGCTCAGTAACTTAAACATCTCTAGTCTTGAAACTCTAATAGACCTTATACTTCTGTAAACATAAAATGTCAAATTCTTTATTAGACTCACAATAATTCTTAAACTTTTCTCTAATTGCTGCTATTCTGTCTTTCTGATCTTCAGATGTTAACTATATTTAGAGAATGGGTGACCTGTAGATTGCACTCTGATTGGAGAACAAATGTTCTCCAGCAGGTTGTCACTCTACAGGTAATGCCCACTGAAAAACAGGTCCACCGCTTCACGGCAGCATGTCAAGCTGCCATGGAGCTCAGATTGAAAAAACTTAATGGCCGCCATTATTTTATATTTGCTAAGCAGTGCTTTTGCTGTTTAGCAAGTTTAACATAAAAATTAAAAAATTAAAATAAAAAAGTGTATGTGCGTATGTGGTTATGTCTGTGATTGAGAATGTATGTATATATGAGAGTGATAGAAATCAATCAAGCTATTATTTTGCACTCATTAAGCAGCCCTTTTGCTGTTTACCCAGTGTAAAAAATAAACAACAGAAGAAAGTGTGTGTGTCTGTGTGTGTGTGTGTGTGTGTGTGTGTGTGTGTGTGTGTGTGTGTGTGTGTGTGTGTGTGTGTGTGTTTCTGTCTGTCTGTGAGTAAATGCATACATAAAAGCAGAAGATGCTGCGTTTGTGTGTGTGTGTGTGTGTGTGTGTGTGTGTGTGAGAGAGAGAGAGAGAGAGAAAGTGAGTGAGATCAACCACTGGCAGCAGCAACATCAAAGAGGTTTGCACACCTGTGGACCTTTTAGCTGAAGAAATCTGGATAAAGCCTAAGATAAATGGTGAACAAAGGCTCAAACAATAGGAACATATTTTAATGATTGCTCTTATAAAATTGCAAACTTTTGCCTTAAATATAAAGATTTGTACTAGCATGAATTTTCTGAAAGAAATAAAATTCTGAAATGCATGTCATTATTTCATAAATTCAACCTCCAATGACTGGCAGCAAACCAATCATTTTAGAAGTAAGGGACCAAAAAAAGTAAATACCTAGATATTTTTAAAGTGTTATATTTTGGATGTAAATGCTTCCTCCAGCACCATTAACATATCTTACAGCAAGTTTGAAACATTAGGAGGAGGAACTATTTTACATCAAAAATATATAAAAATAATATAGTAATAAAAAATAAGTAAGTAAAACAACAATTTTACAGACAGCCCATTCTCTAAATGCAATAATGCCCTCCAGGGTGCATGTTATTGTGGAAATAATGCCCTTCCAGGAGTGTAGAGCCCTTCAATCTGTGGTATTGGGCCTCAGAACACCCCTGGGCAGGCATTATTTCCACAATAACACACACCCTGTTGGACATTATTGCTTGCTTAAAACTTCTAACACACCAATATGTAGAAATGTGATACTCTGTACCTTTTCAGTTTTCTTGTCTACTCGACTGCCTGAAGAACATGTCAAGCTTTTGGTTCTAAAGCTTCCAGTATTTGGCTTAGTTGCTTTGCAGTTAGACACATCTTGGTGATTGCAACATTTTCACTATGTATTATATACATATGCACTTCCAAATATATAAAATCCAGAGAAAAAATATATGTATTTTCTTCTGAAAATATCTCTGTTTCAGGTTTGTAAATATATTTAGCCCACTTCTGATATAATGCAATATACTTCTGCCTGTCGGAGTGCACCATAATGAATATGGACGCTGTGAATTGACATCTGTCCTCCATAAGGTGTGTATTCAGGTTACCTTCTGTAACTAATGTGCACTATATAGCAATCAGATCCAGAAAGCTAGGGCATTAGCATACTTAAACTTATATACCCCATGTTCTACACTTAGTTCTCAGTAATGTAGAAAGTGGGAAGGAATATATTCCCACATCTCAAAGCCATTATCCCAAGGTTAAACCCCTGACTTATCATTTCCACTCCACAGTGTATTTTATATAGGTCAGTGTCCACTATTTCTTCCCAGTAATTACTATGAAGAAACTTCCTCTGTCTCAGTAACTATGAGCAAGGCAACACTTAGCCCTTACGGAATGATATAGGATTTGTTGGTGCTAAGTCACCTGTACAGCTGCATCACTGAAGCTTCTTGCTACTAGCCTCTGTTTAGCTGGTCACTACATAGGATGATGTAACATATCAAATCTATATGGTAGTCAGTCAGACAACCTATAATAACCCTAAGGAAGGAACAAACAGCTTGGAACAATTAAATATTAGCTATAGCATACAGGACAAATGGCAATGCCCTTCAGGAGGCAGAAGCCATGCAGAAAACAAATTTATGGCAAATGTCCAAAAATATAATTTCACCATCTCCACATCTTCATGTTTGAATATTATTGTAAGCCATAGGTCTACAGATGGGAGGAAGCACCATGCAACATACTCTGAAAAACATCCTTAGCAAAACTTGTCTAGCCTTAGACTGGCAATTTAGCACATGATGCCCCATAATCATAAATATGAATTCCAACTTTCCGCCTCACAAAACTTTAGTGTTGAAGGCCCTCAGAAAAATGGTGCTGATGCAGTAATATCTTTACTAGAATGGGTCTTCTCAGTACCCTGTAAATGTTCACTAAAATTACATAATTATGTATTACCTGTTAACCTCTAGAAGTAGCTTATTTCAGCATAGGAAAACTAAATCTCTCTGAATAAAATTAAATAATTCATTTATATGATTTAATATGAACTTTATATTATGGAATATCTTGAGTTGTGTCTTTGGAGTCACACATGGGAGTACTTGGTCTCAAGAATTCTGGGCCTGATCATACACATAGGTTAACTGAACCTTCAGTTTTGATTCAAAAATGACATTGGATATGGAGGGTAGACTATTAGCCAGTACTGCATTTCCTTGATAAAATAGTGCAAGCAGAACATATTAAATCTGCTAATCTGATATCTGTCTCGCAAAGATGCGATGACTATAAAGGAGATTGTTTTCTTATACAAAATATTTAAACTAACTGAAGACTGAAAAGGTGACTTTGTCAATCTATGTAAAACAAAATAACCATGCCTTTATGGAACATCTACTGTCCTTGGAGGTTTAATATGTAGCATTCATATCAAAATAGCTTAACAGTAGTGAGAGAGGGTCCCAAGGCAAACAAGCTGGAAAAGCAAGCATGGACCCTTTAAGGAAATGTAAGATAAATCTTGACTGAGCAAATACACTAAATATTTTAGCATAGCAGGAGTGACTTCCAAGCCAGCTGCAAGACTTTATTTATGGTGCCATAAAGAAACTTCTAGCACATAGATAAAAAGAATGCCATTCTATTAAGCTGTATTGTGCCTTGCAAATCCTAATTTCCTCTGTAGAAAATATATCCCTTTGAGGAATTATAACCTTAACAGTAGTGCTGTCAAACTCAGTTTGTAAGCATGATATCAGGAAGGTTCCCTGATGCTGAAGCAACTGGGCCCCTTTGAAGGATAATACCAGAGACCTTTCTGGTCCTGAGCCTGAAAGCTTGCCTGCACCACACTAAAGATATAAAAATCTGTCTTATCACTTTTTTGGTCTTTACAATAATGATGGAATGTGTTGAAAGGGGTGGAACAGACAATGGAGCTACTCTAATTAAGTCCTTAAACTGGCTTCCTGCGCTCATATGTATAAATCTACCAGCTAAACATTTATTTCCAAGAGTAGAAAGCATCATCTGAGAATGCTGATGTCAATGTCAGAGGATAAAGACCCTGTAATTCATTTGCCACTCATAGTCTACCACCCTTGGCCAACTCAGCCTTTCCATGAAGAAATTCTGCTCACATTAGAAGAGCACCAGCAGCAGCCTATTCCACAAAAAGAGCACAAGTTCTAGCAGAACATTCCCTTTCTTACACTACTGAAAACAAGAAGTTCTTTTGAGCTTGTTTTTATAGGTTCATAGGTAGGTACTAGGCTATCTGCCCGAAGACATTTATAAGCCTAGCCAGAATGTGTTGGCTTTCGCCGCCCCCTTAGATTAGTTCCCTGTGCCTCTGTCCAGCAGAGCCATTGAAGTGATCCCTGGAGTAAACTTTCTGTTTCCCATACACTCGTTAAGGTTTCTCTTGAAGAGGTTTAGTGAGGAGCTCTGCCTAATGTAGATTGGAATCTTGTTCCAGAGCATGGGAAGTCTCTGGGACAGGAATCTATCCCTCTAGCATGTCCTATTTATTGTTGTGGTGAGGTTTAGATCCCTGGAGCATGGGGCTCGAGGGGATATGGTTTTCTTTAGGTGGAGCATGTCCATCAATTCTGGGTTGGACATGGCCTTGTAAAGCAGGCAGAGATCACCTCTGAGTAGGCGGTATGCAACCAGGTACAGCTGGAGTTTCTTCAGTCGAGCTGCATAGGCCATCTGCTTGAGGCCAGTGATCCTCTTGGTGAGGTACTTCTGTGGTCTTTCCAGTTGTTGCAGGTGTCTTGTAAGGTACATCCCAAATGGGGCATTGTACTCTATGATGGGTCTGATGAGTGATACATAGAGGGGCCCAATGACCTCTTTCGATCTGGATGCAAACCTTTTTGTGATTAGGTGGGCCACATAGAAGGATTTTCTAACCACTTTGGCAATGTGATTATCAAAGGAGAGGTTACTATCTACTTGGGTCCTCAGATCCCTTATTACATCTTCTGTATTTAGGGAGCTACCACCTATGTGGTAGTTTGTGGGTATTTTGTTTTTTCCAAAGGGGATGACTATGCACTTTTTGGCATTTAGCTTGAGGCCATGGTTTTGGAGGATGTCTGTGAGAGCCTAAGAGTCAATTATAGCCCCTAGTTTGCAGTCATCTGCAAACTTGGTCAGCCATAGTCCTCCTGTGCTTGCCTGTACCTCTGAAAAGTATATGCCGAACAGGAGGGGTCCTAGGACTGAGCCCTGGGGAACGACACTTGTAACCAGTTTAGAGTCAGACCTAGATCCCGCAACTCATCTCATGACGTAGGGGTTTATGTTCAGGCTGGTGAGCTTGTCTATAATACCTGAGTGAGGAATGGTGGGGAATGGTGGTGAATGGTGTTGATGGCCTTTGCAAGGTCTAGGTAGGCTGTGTGGACCACCTTTCCCTCATCTATAGCCTTGGTAACTGTCTCAAAGAAGTCCACCAGGTTTAGGAGGCATGATCTGCCCTTAACAAAGCCAAACTGGGAAGGGTCCAGTGTTTGGAGGTTTCCAATGTCTCTGTTAATGAGATCCATGATGATGCACTCCATAGCTTTACAGACCAAGCTAGTCAGGCTTATAGATCGATTGTTCCCGGGGTCCACTGTGGCTCCACCTTTGTGGAGTGGAACAACTGTTACTGTGTGCCACTCTGTGGGCATGTAGCTTGTGGAGAGGCTGAGTTTAAACAGTGTGGTTAGGTGAGGGATTAGTTCATCTTTGAGCTCATGTAAGATGCAGCTTGGGACACTGTCCAGTCCCATTGATACTGTGTTTTTGGCTTTGGATAGGGCTGTTGTAACCTGAGTGTTTGTGATTTCAGGGGCACTACATTCTTCTGGTATAGTTATGGGCCATTTTGGGGGTGAGAGGGGGGTGAAGTTTGCACTGAACCTGTCTGCCAGGATGTTGGCTATATCAGTTGTTTCAGTGTATTTTGTGCCATTCTGCACTAACTCCGAGCAGATCTGAGAATTGCCACTTAGATTCTTGACATAGCTAAAGAATGCCATGGCAATTTCTCTTTCAAAGCTAGCCTTGGATGATTTTATGAGGGAACATAGTTTCTTGCTGATACTGTCTTCTCTTCTTAGGATTTTACTCTTTTCTGTACTAGTTTCCTCCTTCTGTTGTATAGCTTGTTTATGGCAGGGGACCACCAGACTGGTTTCCTTTTCTTGGAGGAGTGAGTCTTGGTTTTGTTTGGGATAACACGATCCATGCATTCTTGTCGGTGCCCATAGAGTGCATTAGTAAAGGATTTTGCAGCTTGGGCAGCATTATCCTTTAGCATGGTGGCTTTGCAACTTCCCACCTTGGTCTTAAGTAACGTGAAGTTTGCTTTTGAAAAGTGTTTCATGGTGGTTTCTTTGACCAGGGGTGGTGGCGGAATGTGGATATCCAGAGTGATTAGTTTATAGTCAGCTCTAACCAGCAAGGGGTTGACCTCCGGTGTGGAACACCAGTCGCCCATATTGGTGATGACCAGGTCCAATATGTTGTCACCTCTGGTGGGGGTGTTGACCAGTTGATCCAGGGCATTTGAGTTTATAAATTCTAGGAAATGTTGGGCAAGGGAGTTTGTACTTGAGTAGTTCTCCCAGTTAATGTTTAGGTAATTGAAATCACCCAATATCAGGGTATTTGGTAGGACCTTTATGTTTCCCAGTGTTTCTAGGAATGCGGAGTGGGGGTCCTGGGACATGGTTGGTGATCTGTAGCAAGCTATAATTTTAATAGCAGTTTTCCCCATTGTTAGTTGTACGTGGATGATCTCTGAAGCATCGTGCTGTGCCACTAACCTGGAGGTGTGGGTATCCTTAATGAATATGGATACTCCCCCGCCTTTTGTAGTTCAGTCCTGGTTTTGTGGCCAAAATGCATGGTATGAGTTGTAGCCTGGTAGTGCTGAGGTGCTCTCTGGACCCTTAAACCAGGTTTCTGTTACTGCACATATATCTATTTTCTCCATACTGAGGAGTGCCTCGAGTGCGTGCATTTTGAGGTTTACACTATACTAAAGTGGTATTTACTAAAGTGGTATTTTCTGACACCAGCTGGAAAAGCCCCTTGTGACACACACTTTGGGGTGCCTTCATTACCATATATTCTGTTCATAACTGCTTCAAGCTGAAGTGTAGCTCCTTTTGCTTAGAGGCCAAGACGCCTTGCATCGCAACAGACTTTAGACTGATGTCTCCACCCACATCTAACATGTAATTTCTGTCTACTGGTAGAACTACGTAAATTCTGCCCAAATGACCTGAACTCTCCAGATCTATTTGATCATGGAAGGAATCAAAGGGAAACACTTGCAAAATGGTGCCATTCCATAACAACAATATATATATATATATATATATATATATATATATATATATATATATATATAGCTCTGAGAGCATTTCCTTATTGATAGCCTGAAAAATTATACAAAGTTCTGATTTCTTCCTTAGTGAGAAAAAAAAATTCTCAGTCCAAAAGAGTAATCAGAGCAAACTATTCTACATAGTCAGAGTAAAGTCTAGCAAATCTTCCTACTGATGGTGAATCCCAGAGAATATAGAAAGGTGCTTAGTACTACCACACAGTACTACAGAAGCTGTTCAAGGGTATTGACTGCAGCAGTTTACAATTAAAACTTGGAAGCTGCATCTGTTGACCAGCATGTAGTCAACTTGCAGTTTTCAAGTTGGCAGAATGTCGAACCAAAATTGATTGAGTACACTACAGAGAACGGGTAGTGTAGTTTGAGCATTTGGGTTCAACATTGAGCAGGGAGGTCATGGTTCAGTGAGGAACAGGGAATTAGCCCATTTCCTCACTGTAATACGATCTCAGAGTTGGTATATTTAATGTGCAGGGGGTGTGGGGGGGTGTATGGGGGCATAGACCCCCTGCAAAATAGGACAATTAATGTACCATTCGCTATAGAGTGTAATGGTACATTAATGTGCATAGCAAGGGTGAGTGATGTCACCTATTGCAATGTCGAACTCATCGAACCAGAGATTTCGGTTATGTCATTGTCAACATTCTGCCTTTTAGAAAATTCATAATTTAAGACTTCACATCAACGTTATGAGCATTCGACCAACCCTTGTTCCAAATTATGATAGTAAACCGAATGCAATTACACAATTGTTCAGCTATAGGAAAATGTGATTGGTCCTCAACAACTGTACTCCAACTGATAGCATGAAGGGAGAAATAAGACATCAAAGTACTCTTCTTAGTCAATACCCTGGCACTGAGGGATAAAGCCTGGCTATTGCCCAGGCAAACAACTTTCAATTAGTTGCTTAAGCATTTGAGGCACTGGCAGGGAGGGATGAGTGTGCCCATCCGAATAGGGGAGCATAGTTGCATAAGCTTTCCTTGTGATGACCCCTGCTGGATACTCAAACATCTTTGTTATAGACATGGTCCAAAGAAGATAAAGGGTAGTTAACATGCCTGAGCTGATACAGAGGTCGGGCAATACACTACATTAATTAATGCATGCCCATCACTTGGATGCAATCCTGCCAATTGCAAAATAAAAGAGAGCAATGGGTTAGGGCATTAAAGATAATAACACTGGACAGCAAGATGCCCCAGGATGCCACCCCCGTCAAATAAAAAAAAATTCATGGGCATAAGAAGGAGCTGGTAGACATGGTGATGGACAGATGACACTGACGTAGATGCCAACGGATGAAGCAATAGATCAAAAAGTGCTGTAAATAATAAAACGTTCTTCTTAAGAGATCTGGCAACTTTCAGGACAGCCTGATCAAAAAGATTACTTTATCTAAACAAGCCTCCAAACACCAACACACACACACGCACACACACACACACACACATATATATATATATATATATATATATATATATATATATATATATATATATATATACATACATAAATATATAGATATATATATATATATATATATATATATATATATATATATATATATATATATATATAGATATATATAATTTTTTTAATTATGTCTTTTCATTGGGGAAGTGAAACATAGTGAGGAGGGAAATACTGAATGAATTCCTTTCGCCAGCTGTGTAACATTCAACAGGAGTTGTTCTTCCTCTAAATTCTCTATAGCAATAAAATTCACATTCACAGAAGTAAGGTCTAATTTTCTCTTCTTAAGAAACATCTACCCCTAACACATCATGCCCCATTTCCATCTGTAGTTTGGGAGAGTAAACAAAAGTGTCTACATTACCCGATCGAATGTTTAGCTTAGCGAATACCTAAATGTCGAACTGGTAATAACAAAAAATTAACAGCGAATGGCCAATTTAATGTAGGGAATGAATTCCCTCGGCCGCAAAACAAGAAAATTTTAAACCAAAATGAAGTGGGGGGCTGTGCCCCCCACACCCCCTTAACTAAATATACCAACTACCAAAATTGATCTACAATGGGGAAAGGGGCAAAATCCGCATAACGGTCAAGGGAATCCTTTCCCTGCATTAAGTCAGCCATTCGCAGTTTCTTGCTTTCGCTATTACCAGATCGACGTTTACGTATTCGCTAACCTAAATGTTTGATCAAGTAATAGAAACCCAAAGAAAATGGTCACACTACCTATCATGTCTACTTAGCATTTCAGCATATCTGCATTCTTCCTAACAACGACTATAGCTATATTGTTAACTTTAATTTGGAACAGTATTTCTCACTATCATTCACAATTTTCCTTGAAATAGTAGGAGATGACCCATTCTTCATGCTCTACTTGGGGACATAAGCACGGCAAGCACTGTTTAAATAATTCTCAGCAATGTGTCATATTTTCAAATAGTGAAACATACCTGAAGCACTGAGGTGAAGACTATTTATTGCATTGCTTTTCTCTAAAATATAAAACATTGTACAGAAGTTAAACTAAAAACGAAACAATCTTTACTAAAATCATACTAAAAAAAGACTTTTTCACATAAGGTGCATAAAAAACTTTAAAGAAAATCTGTATATCAGGTATGCACGACTTGGGTGAAACTCTGCATCAACCGACCTCTGTTTTAGCAATAAACAAACTCCCTTTGCTATATCTGTGACTGAAATGTCTGTCTGGCCATGAGATATAAATGCTTTATTACTTCATGGCAGCTTTTATAAAAGTTACTCTTGATGATTATTCCAGGAAATGGGGGAAATGGCAATGCAGTATGGGAGAAAAGGTTTTGAATAAATAAGTAAGAAATGCAGTGTATGTTACATTCATTTATTAAGATATCTAAAACGTGTATATGAAGAAAAACAGTATACAGGCAATAAATGAACTTTTTATGATCACATTGTTGCAACTGCCTCAGAGACTTGTGTATGGAACACTACATAAAAACTAATGTCATAATCAGTTGTAAAGTGTTTGCATAAGAAAAAATATTAAATGCTTTTGATTTTGATGTGTTTTAATATAATTGCAAACGTGTAAAGTTTTGTTGTTGCAGTTACTTATGGCCTTTAATACTTTTATTAAAATAACATTTTATTTAGTTAATCTGAGTTTTTCAAACTTAAAAAAATAAATAATTTATGTATACCATTTTCTATTAAACAGTGTACACATAATGGATTTGAATATAACTTGCATCAGCCACAGAAAGCCTAAGAAACCAAAATAAGAGAGTAATTAAGCAAATCAAAATGGAAGAAAGCAGTGAATGGTGATACTAAACCCATCCTTTTGAGCTCAGGTTAGTTCTTTTAAAGATGGTGTTCTTTCTCTTAAGTGTTATATTTTACAGAGTCTGCCATTGGTCTCATCTTATTGGATCCTATGGGAATGGGATAGACAAGCACTAACCTTTCTATTTATTTTGTTTTTATTTTTATTTTTATTTTATTTTACATTTGTTGACCGGGCTAGTCTAGCTGGATATATGTCCATTTTCAGTAGAGGCCCGGGGAGAAAAGCTCCAGAAAGTTAAGTACAATAGACAATAGACAAATACAAAGACAGGTACAGCATCATTAATGCTAAAAACAGGGCAATTGAATAGAGGTAGTACATGAAAATAGTCAAATACATAGAAAATACACCAATCAGAAAGTGGAAAAAACATTTTTTTTTTTTTTGCAACACACAGTGAAATACATAAGCCTCAAATGTAATAGAGGTAGAGCTATCAATGTTACAGTGAGGCATAGATTACAGGAAGTTTGGCAGAAGAAAATGTAGGGAGGTGGAAAAAGAGTTAATCAGGGTTAGTGCAAGAGCATAGCCAGTGTTTGTTGAGATGGATTTTTATCTGTGTTTTAAAAAGCGGAAGAGAGGACAAAGAAAGGATTTCTGAGGGACATTTATTCCATATTTTGCCAACTGAGTTGGAAAAGAGACAGTCACCTGCAGAATTATTGGGTTTGGTTATATTTATCCATAGTTTGTTGGAAGAGCATAAATGTTTCAGGTTATTGTATGGTGAGATGAGGCTAGAGAGTATAGGTGTTTTGGTTGGTTGGTATAGGCTCTTATGAGCTATTATGAGTTGTTGGAGTGTAAGTAGGTTCTGAAATTCCAACCATCCTAGATTTCTTAGGTTCAGACAGTGGTGGGTTTTGTAAGGGGATCCTGTGGCAAATCGAGCAATATTATGGAAAGATGTTGCTAATGTATTGAGGTTGTTTTTGGAGAGATTAGTGTATATGGGGGAAGCATATAGAAGGGTAGAGATTAGGTGTGATCTGGCTAAGGTGGTCCTTGCTTCAGGTGAAAGGAAGGGTTTTATTCTATAAAGGGATCCAATTTTTTTATTAACTAATTTTATTGTGTTATTGATGTGAGTGTCAAATGTGAGATTATTGTCAATAGTAATACCTAATAGTTTGGTTGTTGAGTCAGGAGAGATGAGAGTGCTATCCGTGGCAGAAATAGTGAAGTTTAGTGGGGTAGATCTACGGGAAGGTGAGAATAATAGTAATTTGGTTTTCTTAGGATTAAGGAGTAGGCAGCGATTAGAGAACCATTGTTCAACAGTGGTAAAAGCTTTTTGAGTGATTGACTGTAGTTCAGCTTGTGACTTAGCAGTGCAGATAATAGTAGAGTCGTCTGCATATTGTATGCAGGTTGTATGTGGGATAGCTACTTGGAGGTCATTAATAAAGATGGAAAATAGAAGGGGGCCTAAGATAGAGCCTTGAGGTACTCCTAGAGAGATAGGGAGGAGGTTGGATAGTGCATTTTTCCAAAGAACTGCTTGTTGGCGGTCTTCTAGGTAAGATGTAAACCATGTTAATGAAAGAGGATCAAGTGAGAGAGATTTTAGTATGTGCAGAAGAAGTTTATGGTTTACCATGTCAAAAGCTTTTGATAAGTCTATGAAGATAGAGGATAAAAGGCAATTATTGTTTCGGTTAAAGTTAATGGAGTTGGTAAAGGAGGGAAGAGCAGTGGTAGTACTGTGGGAGGGTCTAAAACCATGCTGACAGTTTGCAAGTCGGTTGTTTTTCAGAAGGTGATTCAGTAGTTGCTTATGGATACATTTTTCCATGATTTTAGCTATTGGAGATAGGAGAGCTATAGGACGAAAGTTAGAGAAGTCATTAGACTTACCACCTTTGTGAAGTGGGATGATGTGAGATATTTTCCAGATAGAGGGGAAATTACCTTCAATTAAGGATCTATTTATCAGAATAGAGATGGGGTAGGCAATAGCTTTGGCAGATATTTTCAAGAATTCAGCAGGAAGCTTGTCTGCAGAAGGAGTAGATGGTTTTAGTTTTTGGAGCAATGATAAGATATAGGAAGTAGGTATGGGTTGAAGGTGAAAGGAAGGAGGGTGATTTAGGGAAGGTGAGAGTAGCTTAGCGGTGTCAGGAGAGAGATGACTGGCTAGAGTTTGAATAGTATTAGTAAAGAATAAGTTAAAGTTGTTAGCTGTTTGTATGAGATTCTCTGGGTTGCAGTCCTGTGGGTGAGGTGTGATAGACTGGCCAGGGGATAAGAGATTATTGATGCTGGTCCAGAATTTTTTTTTATCCTTTTTGGTGGTTTGTTGTAATTGAAGGTAATAGTTCCTTTTGTCTAGTAGGATAGCTTTTTTAGTACTGTTTCTAAGTTCTTTATAGTTTTGGTGGTCAGTTACATTTTTAGTGGTACGCCATTTAGACCACAATTTGTTTCTGAGGATAATTTTTTGTTTGGTGTTATTGGTTAGCCAGGGTGCTGCTTTAGCTTTGGTTCTGATGGTGTGACTTGGGGCATAATGATCCAGGATAGATAAGAATGTGGAATTAAAATATGCTACAGCTTCATTAAGAGGGAGATTTTTTAGAGGGGACCAGTTACATTGTGATAATACAGCTATAAATTCGTCAGAGTTAAAATGTTTTTTTGAACGTAGTGTTCTATATGTGGTAGGTTGGTTCTATGCCTAGTAACATAAATAAGTGACTGGTCACTTAGGGCATCAGGGAGAGTACCTGATTGATAGGTTTGTTGAAGAGTATTTGTAAGGATCCAGTCTAAGATGGTTTCTTTATTGCTGGTTTTATTAGTTCTGTTAGGACTATTTATTAGTTGTGTAAAGCCATGAAGGTTAATATGGGAGGTAGGGTTTGTAGTATTGCAGGAAAGCCAATCAATGTTGAAATCACCTAGGACTAGTGTTTCTTGAGGGAGGGAGTTGGCAAGTGAGCTGAGCATACAATCTAGTGTATTGATGTTGTTACCCGGGGGAAGGTAGATACATGTAATGTATAAGGCTTTTGTACTGTTGATTTGAAGTTTAGTGCTAAGAATTTCAGCATGATTACTTTTGTACTGTTGATTTGAAGTTTAGTGCTAAGAATTTCAGCATGATTATCAGGGATAAGAGTATGGTCTAAAATACTAATTTGCAAATGTGCTTTATAGAGAATTGCAACACCTCCACCCTTTTTTGAAGTACGATCTAGTCTAATAATATTATACCCAGGTGGGGTGATTTCATTGTCTTTGATGGTTGGCTTTAGCCATGTTTCGGTTAGACATAAGATATTGAATTGTTGGGTTTCTAAACGGGCATGAACTTGAGTGGTTTTATTACAAATACTCTGTATGTTCAGATGAGCAATATAGAGAGAGTTTGTAGATTTAGTGGGTGAAGTGGAAGTAGAATTGTCTTGTTTATTGTGGTACTTGGAATTGGTATGATGTGGCCATGGGTTAGGATTGATATCTCCATCCATCAATAAGTGAAGGAGTCTATAATCTTTTGAGTGGAGATGTTTTTGAAAGGAGTCTAGAAGTTTCCGAGATTTTGGTTTGCTTAACTTTAAATGTTCTAGTCTGTGGTATTTAGCTAGAAGGTATTTGGGTTGAGTAGTTTGGTTAGAGAAGGTAGGAGTCACAGATGATATAGGTGAAGATGTATGTTTGGGTGAATAAGGAAGAGTGGAGTAGAGAGGGTATTCATAAAAGGTTAAGAGGTAGGTAGTGATGAGGCAGGAGGTAAATAAAATGCAGATAAGTGGTTTTAGTTGTGAGGGGATAGATGTTCACATTTTTGAGGAGTGGAGGTTTGTTAGAGGTAAAAGGGTAGGTTATAGCTGTGGTAAAGGAGGAGTCTCTTTGGTTGAAGTGAGGAGGTAGGATGAAGGTAAAGTTAATTAGTGGGTGTGGTAAGAATTATAACTATTTAGGTGATTGGATGATAGGTATGGATGTGATTGGGTGGTTAAGATATGGGTGTGGTCATGAGTGCTATTTAAGTAGGAGCACTGTGGGGTGGATGGGATTTGGGGGTAGGGTCGGGGAGCAGAGTGAGCCCGAAGGGCGAACGGAGCGGGTAGAGACAAAAGAGTGTAGAAGCAAGGAAGACAATCAGAAAAATGAGAGTGAACAGCAGGTGAGTGAGGAGTTAGAGAATGGAGAAGTAATTTACCAGGGGAATGTAGGGTGCTTCTAGGCGAGATTAATTTATCAGGGTAGTGTAAGGTACAAATGCATATAAGAAAAGTAGGGTTGAGTTAATTAACACTGTTATGAGGGTAGAGAAAAGGCAAATAAGTGAATTGAGATAGGAGGTTAAGTAATCAGGCTTTTGTGGTAGAGATACTGAGCAGTAGGGGTAAGACACAACCTAGTGGCCAGGAAATAGATTGCTACAGATCCTTTGTATTGGAGGGGGTAGGCTACAGGCCAGGGGAGATAGGGAGATGTAAGACACCCAGATGAGTAGAGGACATCAAGGAGTTAATTAGGTGGAAACTTCAGGAGAGAGACGAAGTTTAGTAGGTTATAGGCTGCAGGCTATCTGTAAAGGGAGACTTGGCTAGTATAACAGGCTCTTTAGCTATAAGTAATGGTAAAATGTCAGGTATTGCTGACAGCACATACATTCTCTGATTTTAAAAAGGCTGGCTCTCAGGGATCAGGTGGTATTTTCAGAGTCCATGCTAGTTTCCAGAGACTATCCAGGGGATTTGCAAATTTGTAGGTTCTGAAGGCACAGGTTCACAAGGGTTCTCTGATTTTAAAAAGGCTGGCTCTCAGGGAGCAGGTGGTATTTTCAGAGTCCACGCTAGTTTCCAAAGACTATCCAAGGGGGTTTACAAATTTGTAGGTTCTGAAGGCACTGGTTCACAAGGGTTCTCTGATTTTAAAAAGGCTGGCTCTCAGGGAGCAGGTGGTATTTTCAGAGTCCACGCTAGTTTCCAGAGACTATCCAAGGGGGTTTGCAAATTTTTAGGTTCTGAAGCACAGGTTCACAAGGGTTCTCTGATTTTAAAAAGGCTGGCTCTCAGGGAGCAGGTGGTATTTTCAGAGTCCACGCTAGTTTCCAGAGACTATCCAAGGGGGTTTGCAAATTTGTAGGTTCTGAAGGCACAGGTTCACAAGGGTTCTCTGATTTTAAAAAGGCTGGCTCTCAGGGAGCAGGTGGTATTTTCAGAGTCCACGCTAGTTTCCAGAGACTATCCACGGGGTTTGCAAATTTGTAGGTTCTGAAGGCACAGGTTCACAAGGGTTCTCTGATTTTAAAAAGGCTGGCTCTCAGGGAGCAGGTGGTATTTTCAGAGTCCACGCTAGTTTCCAGAGACTATCCAAGGGGGTTTGCAAATTTGTAGGTTCTGAAGGCACAGGTTCACAAGGGTTCTCTGATATTTAAAAGGCTGGCTCTCAGGGAGCAGGTGGTATTTTCAGAGTCCACGCTAGTTTCCAGAGACTATCCAAGGGGTTTGCAAATTTGTAGGTTCTGAAGGCACAGGTTCACAAGGGTTCTCTGATTTTAAAAAGGCTGGCTCTCAGGGAGCAGGTGGTATTTTCAGAGTCCACGCTAGTTTCCAGAGACTATCCAAGGGGGTTTGCAAATTTGTAGGTTCTGAAGGCACAGGTTCACAAGGGTTCTCTGATTTTAAAAAGGCTGGCTCTCAGGGAGCAGGTGGTATTTTCAGAGTCCACGCTAGTTTCCAGAGACTATCCAAGGGGTTTGCAAATTTGTAGGTTCTGAAGGCACAGGTTCACAAGGGTTCTCTGATTTTAAAAGGCTGGCTCTCAGGGAGCAGGTGGTATTTTCAGAGTCCACGCTAGTTTCCAGAGACTATCCAAGGGGTTTGCAAATTTGTAGGTTCTGAAGGCACAGGTTCACAAGGGTTCTCTGATTTTAAAAAGGCTGGCTCTCAGGGAGCAGGTGGTATTTTCAGAGTCCACGCTAGTTTCCAGAGACTATCCAAGGGGTTTGCAAATTTGTAGGTTCTGAAGGCACAGGTTCACAAGGGTTCTCTGATTTTAAAAAGGCTGGCTCTCAGGGAGCAGGTGGTATTTTCAGAGTCCACGCTAGTTTCCAGAGACTATCCAAGGGGGTTTGCAAATTTGTAGGTTCTGAAGGCACTGGTTCACTAGGGTTCTCTGATTTTAAAAAGGCTGGCTGTCAGGGAGCAGGTGGTATTTTCAGAGTCCACTCTAGTTTCCAGAGACTATCCAAGGGGGTTTGCAAATTTGTAGGTTCTGATGGCACAGGTTCACAAGGATTCTGTGATTTTAAAAAGGCTGACTCTCAGGGAGCTTGTGGTATTTTCATATTCCACGCTAGTTTCCAAAGACTATCCACGGGGTTTGCAAATTTGTAGGTTCTGAAGGCACAGGTTCGCAAGGGTTCTCTGATTTTAAAAAGGCTGGCTCTCAGGGAGCAGGTGGTATTTTCAGAGTCCACGCTAGTTTCCAGAGACTATCCAAGGGGGTTTGCAAATTTGTAGGTTCTGAAGGCACAGGTTCACAAGGAACGTGCAAGCACCCAAACAGAAATGCACAGCAGCCAGTTAGATAGTTAGGGAGGAAAAGATGGTGTCCCAGATTGAGGGGTATATTTATAAGGTTATAAAAGGCTGGGTTCAGTTTGAGGATCTATTGACATTAATTGGGCTTCTCAAAATGGAGGAGACTAAACATGACTGAGCTTGTTGGGTGCATATGCAGCCTCAGCAATGAAAAAGCTGCTTTACTGGCACATAATGGAGCCTGGATAGCAGTCCAAGCTCATCACCAGTTGTTTCCCTTATCACTTACTGACCAAACTGCTCACATTAAACCCTTGCAAGTTCAGTTAATACAAATAGTTGTTGTAAGATGCAAACATAGATTAGTTTTAGTTATTTCTGCACAATACCCTAACAATACATACAGAGTGATGAGGGTAGTACTTAAGGAATCTGACCTAGAAAAAATGTTATTTTGTTTTATTTCCTTTAGATTGTCTCCCAAGCTCCCCAACTTCTTGTGAAACATTTTCTAAAGAAGGATGGGAGCAAAAAGGAATTTAAATTTTTTGTGCACCTATATCAACACTGTTAGTTCAGATCCTTTGCAAGTATTGGTATTGTGTATAAGTGTGACCCTTTGCAGCAGTTCTTCAATTAATTTCATAATAAAACTCAGGGGTTGTATCATAAAAAGAATACTGTTGTGATGTAGGACATTGCTCAGAAAGTATGTGAGACATGAAGAGACTTTTGATCTAGGGGAAACCTGGTTATCATTTATAATATGCTAATCTTTGCATTTTTTGATCTGAGTAGTAGTTTAGCACTGCATTATAGATTTGTTAAGGATACTGATTTAAATGATTGGCTGATCACAAGAATTTTAGCACCCCCATCATAAATCACAATGCCTCTAAAATGGTGTTTTTAAGCATGGAAGTTTCAACACAGCCTTTTTTTACCCCCCCCGAGAATCAGTCATTAATACTTGCAACCCATTTTGCAGTTTGTTGTAGATGTTTGGCTAAAGGAATTACAGTAGAGATTTGATTATCTGAAAGTTGATTATCAAAAACGTCAGTTATCAGAACTAGCCTTCCAAAGTTTTCACTTAGGAAAAATCATAAAGTCTGAGTATGTAAACATTAAACATATTTGCTTGAGCATGTTTTTTGAGTTTGCAGGCATCTCCTGTGTGGAAAATATTCTTTATTGTCTATTGGAATCACTGAATGGTTGAAAAGTGTATTCCTTCGTGCAGAAAAAAACAAGACTTTACAAGTTTTTTATCCGGTTAAATTATATGTTTGATTATCTGAACAATTTGATTATCTGAACTACCCTAGGCCCCAATTAGTTTGGATAATTGACTCTCTACTGTAAATGTTCATCATGGCACCCTTCTCTATATATACTATTGGACACTATGGCAATCACATTTAGTACAACATACAGAAATTTAGATGTTTTCATTTTAGATCTTATTCTTTTCAATTTGGTCTCAACATGAGTCCCTAAACATTTCCCATTTGTTATTTCATTATCAGTTGAAAAAACATGATATATAAATGAAAACATTTTAATGCATCTCTGTTCAGAAAATACTTTTGGAAATTTATAATGCTGAGTTTCAAGTGGCTTCACAGTGGGGAGTTTGTAATGTAACTATATTGAGGTGGCAACCAAATAAAGATATAAGGAAACTACTTTAAAAATAATGAATTGCAAAATGAGAGAAAATGTTTTTTATGGGTCTGTTCAAATGCATAACTAATTTCAGTTACAATATATATATATATTTTTCCTGCTATTACATTGTAACTCCATAACATGCCAGGTGTCAAATATGTTCTCCCTTTAATGAAGTATAAATATAAGCAAGTAAATGTTGATTATTTTCTCCCTATCAATACTGTAACCTAGGGTCTACATCGAAGTTTCAAATCTTTGAATGTTCTAATATCGACCCCTGTTCAGAGAAAGCTGAAAACATCGAACATAGAGAACAGCGATTTTTTTTTCCTAGGGAAAAAATTTGCTGTTCCAAAACACATACATACAACACAAGCACACCAAACAAACAGCAATCCACACACATACACCTAAAATCTTACACCTAACCCTACACTAAACTATATACACACCACTAACTATCCACTTACCTTAACCCAAACCCTAACCTTATGGTCCGTCACTATCGCACACTCACCTCACCCGTGCCCTAATCCTAACTCACCTACCCCGCCCTAACCCTCACATCCACACAATCGCACACTTACCTGACCCGCGCCCTAACCCTAACTCACCTAACCCACTCTAACCCTCACGTCCACACAATCTTACACATACCTAACCCGCACCCTAACCCAAACTAACCTAACCCATACTCAGTTACACACTTACCTGAACTCGACCCGTAACCTTCCACCACAGTGCTGAAAATACCGAAGCAACAGAAATGGACAACCAAATTCTTTCCCTAGGAAAAAATTTGGTTTTCTGTTGCTTCGATATTTTCAGCTTTCACTGAAACTTCGATGTTCTAATATAGACCCTGTAATCTATAGAGTCTACATCTGAGATCCTTGAAAATGTTTGCAACCATTTTGTTTATGCTTCTTTTTTTTCTGAAGATATTTGTTTTATGCCTTCGGTTTATGTATTACATCTTAAATCTCTTTTTTTATGACATTACAATGCTTAACATTTTAATGTTCTAAAGTTCTAAACTTTGTTTTATATTTATGTAGTTATGTCTAAGGTTCATAGGTTCATAGGTTCATAGGTTTATACTAGGCTATCTGCCCTAAGGCATTTATAAGCCTAGCCTAAAAATTATTGGCTTTCACGCCACCATATATGAAAAAATACTGTGCCATTAGTTTGTTGTGCCTCTGTCCAGCAGAGCCAGAGATGATTCGGGGTAAACCCCTCTGATCTCCCATCATCCATCCTAGATTCTAGATGAACAGAGTCAGCGAGGTGCTCTGCCTCACACATGGACCGGGTTTTTTCATAGGGAGTCTCTGAGTGATAAATCTATCCCTCCCTCAGTCCCATCCCTATTTATCCGTCCCTTAGGTTAAAGTTGCTCTAGTGGTTGGTTTGGTGGTTTGATTTTTTGGATTTTTTGAGTCCATTAATTCATTAATTGTGTGGCCTTCATGTGTCAGGCACATGTCACCTCTTGGCAGATGGTATGCGACTGAATAGAGCTGGAGTTTCTGTCTGGCAGCATATGATGACAGATTTGGAAAGATATAAATTATTTACATAACATGACAATTATGTGTTTATTGCTGTTTTTTTCAAATGATAGTTAAATCCCTTTGCATGTTTATAATTAATAGATTAACCATATTGGATTTTTATTATTATTATTATTATTATTATTATTGTGAAAACATTATTGGCTGTGACAAGGATAAGAGTTGTGTTCTGAGACTCAAAGGCTTATATATGGTGAAAGTGTTTGTGTTTTTGTGTTTTGAAATATAAAGATTTGATGTTAAGGTCAATTCTTAATAATTCATATTTTTTTCTGCTTACTGATAATTGTTTATGCTGTGAGATTCAGAAACATTGCATCTGAGATTATGGGCAACCCAACACTGCTTACAATGCATGTGCAACAAACCGTGAGGCTTTTTAAGAATTAATGCAGCCAGGTCAGTGTGAATAATGAGTTACTCATCATGGCTGTAGCAATGACCTGCAGGATGATTGTATTAGACCAGCCCATGGCCAGAGTAAAGTACAAGAAGCTGTTGTAAGCATTGACCATGCATGACATCTAGGTTAATCACAATGAAACTGAACGTCAGATTGTAATGCTAAAATGCTGAGCTACTATTGAAATTCCTGTCCACAGATATGTAGATAAATGTCTTATGGAAAGAAGTTAGATAAAGATGCCCAAGGATGGATGACAGAAAAAATCGTAGGGCAATAAAAATAAACAGAAATGCACAGAAGACTGCAACAGGAGCTGATAACCAAATCAAGGATGTGGAACACAGTAGAAAAGGGGTATGAAGCATACACACAGATATCATTCTAAAGTATTTAAACACAGAAATGTTAAATTCAGACAGGGTACATGGGATACATAAAAATAACAGAAGTTACCGACCTACACCAGTTGTGATATAATCAGAGTTTTATCACTGTACCTGTACTGTAATGTATATGTCATGAAAAAAAGACTTATTCAACCCTAAGGGGATTTGAACCATCAACTCTATCTAGTTACACTCCATACAGAAATTAGTAACAAGGTGAGCCACAGAAGCAGCTCCATAGAAGCTATCAGTGAAGCACATACCAGTTAAATATTTGCTAAGTAGAAAAAGAAAACACACATACAGGCCTCAAGTGATTTGAATCCAATACCCTCTTTAGTGATATTTGACAAAGTACAGCATTCACAAAGTGAGCCATAGAAGCAGTCAAAATGAAGGTGTGATGGAGGCACATAACAGGTGAATGATACACATTTGAAGACTGGAAGCATACCCTCTTCAGTGCTATTCTACAAAACATTGCATTTACAAGGGGACACATAGAAGGAGTCATAATGGCAGTGTCAGGGAAGCATGTACCAGGAGAATGGTACAAATTTGCAGACTGAAAACAGAAAAAAACAGGGAAAAAAAACATGCCCCCATAGTTTTCAGCCCATTACCCTCCTCAGTGATATTCTAATAAACACTGCAATGATAAGATGAGCAATAGATACAGTCACAATGAAGATGTCCAGGAGGGTGAATGGTATATATTTACTGATAAAAAACAGACCTCAAGGGGTTTTCACCCATTACCTTCTTCTGAAATTTTACTGACCCCTGTATTTACAATGTGGGCCATAGAGACATTTGCTAAGAATATGTCAGGGAAGCACATAGCAGGTAAATAGCAAATATATGTGAATGCAAGCAGAAAAAAAGGTTTCAAGGAATTTGAAACTATTATGCTTTTCAATGATATTGTACCAAAACTGCTTTTAAAATGTGAGCCATAGAAGCAATCACAATGAAGGTGCCAGGGAAGCACAAAGCAGGTGAATGGAACACATTTGTACATTGGAAACAAAAATCTTTAAAGTAAGCATACAACCTTAAGGGGATTTGAACACTCCACTCTCTGCAGTGGTACTCTGCCAATCACTTCATGAACAAACTGAATCATGTAAACAGTCATCTTGAAGTTATAAGCAGTACCCTATATAATATTTGCCAACTGACATACAACAGCGCTCAGTTCAGTTGCATGACTGAAAACAACTGAGGCAAATATACACAAAACATGACATTGATTGGACTTCATTGTTACTATACAATGAGCAGTGTCATTTCTCATTGTTTGTTCATGGGCATCATCAGTGCTTTTGCAACCCATTGCTCACAGTATGTTCACAGAAAGATAAGTGATTTAGAAGCCCCTTGTGGGCACATGTATAATTTGTATATCTATTGTTTACCAGATTGAAGGCTGGAGATGGAGTATAGGAAAGATATGAGAATGGTAAGCAAGCAGAAGGTTGAAGATAAGGTGAGCAGATGAGGAATGACCAAGATAGAGCTGGTACAGGAGGTAAATCCTTTTTTTTAGTATGGGTACCCATTTTATATGAAGACAATGGAAAACTGGGGAAGGAAGAAAGACAATTAAGAGGGCAGTAAGAGGATTAGGTTAAGTTATGTTAGGTTAGGATGGATTAGGTTTAGTTAGGTTAGGTAGCAGGGAAAGATAGAGCTGAATGCCAGGATGTACAGCAGCACATCAGGGAGAAGACACAACAGTGAAGAAAAGATTGGACAAACAGCAGAAAGACAATAATGAGGAAATGGTTGTGAAAATAACAGGGAAGCAGACAAGGAGGGGAGCACCAGGATGGGTGATAGGATTGGGTGTTCACAGCTGCAGTTTCTGCCAGCTAAGACCAGTGGGACATTCATTCCAGTGACTGTTATCACTGGGCCCCTGCTCAGAAGGTGCAATCATTGCTGGGAAGGGACACAACTCAATGACTCAC
This sequence comes from Protopterus annectens, assembly GCF_019279795.1. Classification (NCBI taxonomy): domain Eukaryota; kingdom Metazoa; phylum Chordata; order Ceratodontiformes; family Protopteridae; genus Protopterus; species Protopterus annectens. The sequence continues at coordinate 245,337,236 of NC_056732.1, read as the reverse complement.
CTGAGCATGGTCTCCATTTGACTGATGTGGGCATCCAACCTCCTGTCTATGATATCCTCCACAAGCTCTGTTAGAAGCCAGTGTAGGACAAATGTGTGACCACCACTCAGACTGCAGTCATGGAGTACAGTTGAATCAGGTTCCAGTACAGGGCTACCGGTACAGGTGGTGCAGGTGGGGTAGGAGGTGTGTAGGCAGTTGTATATCTGGGTGCTTCCAGTGGTGGTGGCAGCACTGCTACTGCCATCTGTGGGAGCTCACAGGTCATAACAGTAGGATGAGTGCAGGTTGGTGTTTTGCTGCATACAATAGTAAAAAATAAACAAAAAAAATGCATGCAAGATAAAGTATATCAATAAAAAGGGTGAATGAAGAGAAATACAAACACAGCAAAAAAAAAAAATGAATTCCTACCTGTGTTGATAATAATATAGTTAAACATAATACACTTTTCAAACCAGTAATTAATCATGAAGTTCGGAAGCCTTTGAAGTATCTCTCTCTCTCTCTCTCTCTATATATATATATATATATATATAAGTGTGTGTGTGTGTGTGTGTGTGTGTGTGTGTGTGTGTGTGTGTGTGTGTGTGTGTGTATGTGTGTGTGTGTACTTTTTTATGCAGAGGGGACCTAAACCATTAGCCATCATCGCATGCAGTTTGCCAGACAGAAAATGAATTGGAAGAAGCATTTAGACAGACCAATGGATGTCCATGCTCAGAGATGCATCTTGATGTCTGATGATACTGTACATATACAAAGTGTATATGCTGCTCAGACATACATATTTCAATCACAGGTAAAAGACAAAGGAATCCACCCTCTATTTTATATTGGAAAATGTCCACCAAACTATCAGTGATGTTCCTACATATATGGGCAATGTCCTGCTGCAGTGATACTACTCAGAGACAAGAAATATTTTTCATAAGAGCACAATTTTTCGGAGGTTGGACTGAACTTACAGCCATCCTCACAATGATGTGAGAACACTGACTTAACATCATAAGTCACTTGCCCACCTATACAGGAGTATGCATTCTGAAACATGCTTCTAACATCGCACAGGTGTACTGTCTTTGACTTGTGTTAGATGTGGCATTAATGTATGAAATGTATACATTCTTTTTTATTCCCTACTACTGTTACTACTAAAAGTCAGACATTTTTATGAAGGCATGCATACTCAGCCCAACACTCTCTTAGATGCTCCAGTCTAGTCCTGTGCGTCTGCCTATTCCTTTTGATCTCTTCATGGGCTAGAGACATAGAAACAGCATAAAGAAAAATGTGTGGATGGCATGCTGTGTCAGATTATTTGTGTATTTACAATAAGTTGCACTTACTGTAAGGAGGTGTTGATTGCTGTTTAACATTATCCTCCTATCGGCAAAGGAAGTCAAGATGGCAGTGCCTCATGTCACTGTAATGGTGACACCAGTGTTCCCTGTGTACGGGATGGCAGCAGCACAGGTGACAGCCTTGCCCAAACTATTCCTGACTTCTCCTTTATAGATGACTCTGTTATAGTTTTCTTCTTCAGCCTCCAGCTGTACTTTTTTAAGGTGAATGTCCAGAAATATTTTAGACTCCTCTTCATTACACTGTTGTGCTCTAAAATCAAAACTACATGCTACTTTTCCAGCCATGATGTCTCACTTTGAAGAGTCTCAGGGAAAATGTCAGACAATTGGTTCCCAGAACAGAAATCATGTTCCCAATCTTTTGCGCAGTGACAGGCATTGACAGGCCCCATCATTTACATGATGGATAGCAAGCTTAGGAAACAGAAGTCCTATATCATTGTAGTTCTAATGGCACTTTAAAGTGTGAAACATGGTACTCTTCCATCCCCTCCATATGCTGTTGAGAATACGTGCTTTACAGTGACTCCATCTGGAGCCGGTTACACATAGCATGGCAATTCCCTCACCCATAAAGTAATGGTCTGCACATGCATGTGCTAAGCTCTTCAGAAGGGTTCTGGTTTGTACATAGCATGGTATATTAATCTGCAGAATATTTACCAGGTATGGTCATTGTGCAAATTGAGTGATTCAGAAACAAAAATGAGCTGACCTCTAATTAGCATAATCATAGCACGCAGAAGGCTGAATCTACATGAGATAAGCATGATAAAAAGCACAGCCTCATTGTGCTACAGAAGAAAACATTGGTAAAGGAATTTGATTCCTGCAAAGGATGCATTTAATGATTTTTTTTTAACTTTTAGCTAAGATATTTAACTTCAGCCTTATATTGTGCTACTTCTTGCAAATCCATTCTTTTGTACAATAGTTGCTTTTAACTTTTATTTTACCCTGATGCCTATTAGGGATGTCAGTTTGTCAGTAATTTTAAATGTCCTTGCCAAAATTGTCTTGAAGGGTAAATTGCAAGTATACTGAATGTAACAGTCTGCAGAATTGTTATGGTGGATGGAAGGCACATCCTTGAGCTCATATTCACAGTACTATCAATACTATTTTGGTGTTGTATGCTTTTAACATGCATGTTATTAGCCACAACTTGTGTATCAGTGCTATTGTAATGCTCATGTGATATTGTTCAGTTGCACATCTGTGCTTGTTTTTTGGGGAATATGTGCACAGTGCACATACATGCTTGACATTTACTTAAAGACTGTGGATATAGATATCTTACTGTCAGGCACATATGCAACATACTATATGACCTAGTGGTAAAGTAGTAGAGCAAGGATTTCTAAAGCTCACGAAGGAACAAGGCTGTTAACTCTACTGTTTTCCATAGCAACAAAGGTATGCCTAAAACTAAGATGCACAGAAAAAAGCTGATGAATCTGCAGGGCAATCCACAGCCACCTGCATGCCAAATCTTGCAGATGCTGAGAAGAAGGTGGTACTACAGGGTCTCTGTCTCCATGGCTGACAGCTCTTTAATGTTCATGCAGCTGACTATCCCTGCTGTTACAGTGCCTGGGATGAGACTGTGAACAATGTAAATACAGTGGGTGGTCAGGACTGTGGCTATGAAATAGTCTGCCACTGGCTCATGAATATACTCCATGCTATATCTCGCAGAACAGAAACTATGGCATGGGAACGTAGGGCAACAGGTATTAGCGGGCCATCTATCAAACTGCTTGTTATGAAGATAATGGAGTTCCTTGTCTCTGATAGAGGCAGTGCTACCTCCAGTGTCCCACAGTGCAGTGCTGGATATTGCAGCAGAGGTAGCTAGGCTCCAAAGAGTTTTAACTGTAGATGATCCAAGTATGCAGTCTTATTTTTTTCTGTGTCAATAGCTCTAAGTCCTCCTTACTTCTTATTCACTCTAAACTTCATTAATCTGACTGACTTATGGTATACAGGTACATCAGAGATCCAATAGGCATGGCCATCTGCACAAGGCAAGGCTAGGAGTGTTAGTTTTAATATGATTATAGTTTCAAAAACATCAGTTGTATGTGTAGCTGGGATGCTTTGTGATATTTTTTGCTTTACTCTATTCACAGGGGAGTCTTTATCTGGTGCCGGCACTCTGGAAGGCACAGTATGGTGCCACCACAGTTATGGGAGAGCTAGAAAAGGTAGTCTAGAGTGGGCATGTGTAGGAGTGCATGTCCTGTATGTGTGAGTCCTTGGATAGACTGAATTAGACACAGGTCCATGCAATATCTTCTCTGGGTCATCTGATGGGGCAAGGGGGCCATCTTAACAACTAGTCATCTGTTACTTCTATGGATGTTAACCAACATGTCTATGGATATGTGAGATCCCGCTCCCATAGTATTAGTATTTCCACAGCAACATCTGTTGTGGGAGTGTCTTTGCTCTGGAGTCAGTGTCCCCATGGTGGTAGCCATTGTTACACTGCCACATCTCTTAGCAGGCACTGGTTGAGGTCATATAGCCTAACAGCATTTAGCCAGGGTCATAGTACAGCCAGTGCAACTCCAGGAAGAGACAGCTCTTATGAGTGGGAGCATAAACAGGACACTGAACACTCTATTAAGCATGCCCTGGACTTGACCATTAGACAGAGCCACAGTGCTTCACCAACTGCTGAGGCTGTGTCCCTGCAGACACACACACACACACACACACACACACACACACACACACACACACACACACACACACACACACACACACACACACACACACACACACACACACACACTGTCCCCAGAATAGTACATACATCTACTGATTCCAGACCTTCTCCCCATACCAGTTCTGACATTTCCCATAAAATCATTTTTTTATTTTTATAAACATCTGCACTCACACTGATACTTCACTGTAAATGACATGGACTCCTGTTCTCCCTTACCCACCTGTACAAATGATGATAACTGTAGCCTGCCCTTTTTAGACTGTTACTTGGGTTGCCTATGTCTGTTGCACAGCATGATCAGCCTATGCATAGGTAAGGACAGGCTGCTATTGTTTTGCATGCATTACTTTTACTGCAGTGTATCTGCTTAACTTTTGTATAGTTACATTGTAAAGTAATGTGCAGTCCACTGCCTCTTTGCTAGTGTCATAGCATAACATGCAAGCCTCCAGCTGTCATGATCATCCTCTGCTGCTGGCTACTCCAGTAACTAACCATCTGTTTCAAGATATGCTGCCTATTGTGCTAGGACGTCATGGGCCTGCAAAAACCCACTCTGATTTAATTGCTTCCTAAGTTTAATACTATGCACCACTGCACACACAGAATCAGTATTTTGGCACAGGTGGAAGGGGCATAGTGCAGGGCACCACCAGATGAATCCAGACAATGAAAGTGTGCCTTCAGCTGCCCGAACACATGCTCTATTATACGTTTGGTTTGTGATGGTGCACAGTTGTACACCTGGTTTATTTGGTTATGTGGATTTTTGATTGGTGCTATAAGCGAGGGTTCCAGAACTTATCTGGTTGCAGCAACAAGATACCTCTGTGAAATGTCACCTCTCACAAAACATTGGCATAGGTCACATGTATTATATATAGGAGACATGAAAACTGCCTACTTGGCCTGTACATACATTGTAGATGATACCCTGTTCATTACAGACAAGCTGGCAGTTGATGAAGTGATATTCTTTGCAATTGACATATCTCCCTTCCCAGATCACCAGATGGAGCCTTTATTTTAATATGGGTACAGTCCATGATTTCCAGTACCTCAGGGAAACAGACTATATCACACAACTCCTGTGTTGTGCTGGTTGTCTCCTCTGGGATACATGGGAAATGCATATGCAACCCCACATGCTGAAGTATGGCATTGAGAATCTGAGTATTCCTGAGGCAGATGCCTGAGATCCCCCCACTATTATCCCAGTGAATTGCTTAAAGGTCCCTGTAGCTACTATAAGTAAAGTTACACATACCTTTGCATTCACTGGGATAGATACTCCATGACTCCCAATGGGCTACAGGTGAGGCTGACTCATTTCCACAATGTGTGGTATAGTATCTATATCAATACGGTACCAGTCTATAATTTCAGGGTCATGGAGCCCAGGAGATGTTAAGCACAGTTGGATGACCCAGCACCTCCAGAGGCAACACTGCACACCACTGAATGCAGCAGCTGCAAAGACAGCCTCCTGCAGATGCAGATTTACTATAGCTATATTAATCCCTCACATAATTATGCAATGTAATCCATCTGAACAAGGGCATATGACAGAGTTTAAATATACAGTGGGTGCTCAATTGTACAGCATTTAAACATTTTTGAATTGCTCTGTTATCTTATTTTACTTCAGTATCATACATGCAACCTCATTATACAATTGCAAGCATATAGCATGGCCTTCTAAATTATTTGGACTAGTCAGGGATTGCACATACCCTACACATGTACACTCATCACACAAAATTCACTTAGTGAGATGTGGAAAAGTTTTCTGAAACTTGCCCTATATGTTTTTCCAAACAATGCTATAAAAAGAAATAAAAAGGCCTTCACTAGCCAGTTCCATTAGTTTCTCATGTTAAGGTTCCATGGATCAAATTAGCATAAAAGTGAATACCTACCAGAAAATAAAAGCAAAATTGTATGAGGCCAGATATCAGCACATTTTCTATAAACAAGCATGTTTTCATCTTGGCATATTAATCATAAAACGTTCCACTGGATATATGCACTAAATTATCATCAGTCATCAATCATCATTATTACTTACAAATTAGCATGAATGATATTAATGTTAAGAATGCTCCACAGAGGGGGCCTGCTACCCAGATGAGAACCTGCTGATCTATGCTTCGGCTGAGTATGGTAATCAAATTTCTAAAGTCCCTCCCTCCCCTTTCATCACCATTGTCTGTTAGGTTAAGTTATTTAAGTACTTTTTCCACCCATTGTTTTCCATAAATACATAGTACTAAGTGCCTACCCAGCAAAACAGTATTGCTCATTTTCCCCAGAGCTCCCATCTGCTTGGTATCCTCGTCACACTCTGAGAGGATTCTTAATTAATCCTGCTCCATCCTTGACAGATATGAGATTTCTTTTATTGTTTTGCACATAGTTAACTGCTTTACAGTGCTACTGCTTTATTTGTTGATTTGGCACTATAGAGGTTCCTAGAACTTGAAATATACTTGTCCAGGTAGTTTGTTTATGTTGTTTTCTGATAGAATTATACTCTCAAGCAATCTTTTTTTGTGTTTTTGTATTAATAGGACTGGGATAGTCCATCTAGTGGAAGTAAATGGAGGTCTGGTCTATCTGAACTGAGAAACTTCAGAAAGCTATAAGTGTAGTTGTCTCATTGTCCAGAGGACTTTGAACCCAGTTTTCTTTTGTTTTAAGTACTTGTATAAATCTGGCATATTTGTGTGCTACAGTCCATGATGAAATGGTGGTTAGCAGATCCCTGTATAGACAGAAACACCTAGAAACCAAATTTTCCCTAAAGAACCACTCTGAATCTGTGCCACTAACTCAGTGAGTGTAGAGCAACCACTATGACTGCCAAGCAGCACAGAGCAGCTTGTTTGTACATTGAGGAACACTGCCCCTTGAATTTAGGATTATGTTAACCTAATCCAGTCTCCAGCCACAAAAGCATCTCAGGTAATCCCACTATTAACCCCCTGTGCACCACACCTTTGGAGCTCACCCAACAAATGGCCTAACATCTTGGATATGCACTTTCCCAATTTGTCTGCACACAGATTGGTGGATAAGGGTATATTGACACAATGTAGCAATTGTCTAATGGTCACTAATAAGCATTTAACCCTTAAAGAAACAACTAAAGTATGCAAGACATGTATATACACAATGTTTCTGGAGACAAAACTCTCACATGCAAACATATCTCTCTATCCCTTTGTGACACTGCAAGCCCAGCTATCTGGAATTTTGTAAATAATCATATGTCATTTGTGAATATTAATATGATTCATATGTTTGTCTTACAAATGTAGGAGAACTATATGTTATGTGCATATTAAACTGCTTTTCTCCTATTACACTCTTTTATACTTGTCTAGAAGTGTACTCAGCAGACTTTCTAAATGTTTTACCAGGTATAAAAACCATTTGTTACTTGTTTGTTCCCACCAAACAATTTCTCTCAGGTTTGCTTTGTTGGAAATAGCTTTTCTTCTTTCTCCTCATCTCTGCGAGACAGCTGAGCACACTCCATTCGCCCTCCGCTACCCTACCCCCATTCCCACCCACCCCTAAGGTCATTACATTTATCTCTATTGTCAACTCCACCCTTTCTCTTCCATTACCCAATTATCTCCCTCCACCACTGCAAACAGATTCATCCAATTTTCTTACACCCAATTAACTCCTCAATCACTGTGGCCCCTCCACCTCTCACACATCATCACCTAATTAATATTATTTCCTGCATGGTCCATATTCTAATTCTATTCTTACTAACACAAAATGCATTCATACATAACACCTTAAACCCCCCCACCAACCACTTTTGGCACACAAACCCTTCCTATAAAACTAAACAGACTTATTTACTCTAATATCTCTCCCGCTCTAATATCAACCAACACCATCACTGCATATAGATTTAAACTACTACTGCCTACCCCTAAGTTTAAATTATGCCTAGTATTACACTATATACCCACCACCCTTAGACAACAGACCTACATCAAACTGTACTACTCCACATATTAACACAGCGTGATGATATCCATCCAAACCCTGGACCAACTCATATTCATACACCTACCAATATCCAAGCATACCAGTCGCATCACCACATCCATACATCCACCACTACTCTACAGAATCACACATCCAACCATACACTTCTCCTAACAACAATAAACACTCATAGTATCTGCAATAAAATAACTGAATTCTACACCTGGCTATCTACACACCCTACATATATTAATGCAGTAACAGGAACATGGCTAAAATCACACATAGCTGACCCTGATATTCTCCCTCCTGGTTATAATATAATCCATTCAGACAGACTCCATAAAAAAGGTGGTGGTGTAGCACTAATCTATCAAAACTCACTACAAATGACTACCTATACAAAACCCCTCCCCACTTTTGAAAACCTAGAACTCCTACTCACATCCCTTCACATAAATAGAAACAAACAAATATGCATAGCTGTAATCTATATCCCCCAGGCCGCAATATCCACATACTTGAAGACTTCCTAGCCTGGATTAATCAGAATATACTGCATGAAACTGTTATTCTAGGAGACACCAGCATTAATTGGTTAAACTTAGATACCCCCTTCCCTCCATACAGCATAAACCTTCATAGTTTTACTCAACTCATCACTGCCCCTACCCATGGTCTATCAACAGACTCTGAATTTACCTTAGACTGGATACTAGTGACACATCCCCAAAACTACACAAACTCAGGTGCCCTACCAAACACACTAAGTGACCATCTCCCAGCATATACTTATAGGACCCAACTTCAATAAAGTAAAACACATTCACATAGAACCTCCAGAAACCTTGCCCACTTTGATAGAGATCAGTTTATAAATATCCTAAACTCCCACAACTGGAACCCCCTAAAGCACTCCCCTTAGATGAAACCATTGATTATTTCAACAAGCTCTTCCTAGATATACCCTCAATAGGCTAGCTCCTATGCATACCAAATGAACAAGAACCAATCATGCCCCCTGGTTAACAAAACTAACCAAACAAACCATCTTTCTGAGATACAAAGCTTGGAAAATATGGCTAAGAGAGAGAACAAAACAAAATTAACTTCACTACAAGCAACTGCGCAATAAATCAACAAAGCTTGTGATACAGGACAAAAAAGATTATTTCTCCACCAAACTGTCTTCCTCATACAACCCCCAAAATTTTGGAAATCTGTCTCCATTTTACTTAACCCAGGTACTATCCAAAACCCATCCCCAGCACCAGAAAAAACACTACAAGACATTTCCCAAGAATTTAATACCCATTTCATCTCTACCATTCAAAATCTACTCAAAGGTAGCCCATCAAGCCCTAATATCCCCCTGCCTCTACCTACTAAACACACCCCCTCCCTTTCAGATCACACCAATATTCCACCAGCAAACTCCTTTTCTATCCAACCTGTACCAACCTCCCAGGTCTTGAAACTCTTACAACAACTCAAACCTTGCTCACTATCTGCAGATAATTTTCCTCCTGAATACCTGCAGCTAGCAGCTACAGCAATAGCATACCCAGTTACCATTCTCATAAATCACTCACTCTCGGAATCATACATTCCCCTCCTATGGAAAAAAATCTATCATTTCCCCTTTACATAAAGGAGGAAACTATCATGATCTTTCTAACTACTGCCCCATCTCTATACTTTCCCCACTATCAAAAATCTTGGAAAAATGTGTCCACTCACAACTAGCTAAACACCTAACTAGCAATGTTCTTCTATCTCCCACCCAACATGGGTTTCGTCAAGGGCATAGCACTATCACTGCCTTGCTCTCCTTCACTGACACTGTCAACAAAGCCCTAGATGCTGGTCATCATACCTCAGTTATCCTACTAGACCTATCTAAAGCCTTTGACACAGTGTCACATACTAAGCTAGTAAGTCAATTATCAAAACTAGGCTGCTCCCCAAAATCCCTAGAATGGTTCATCTCTTACTTACAAAGCAGGGAACAGTCAGTAAGGTGGCAAAATGTACAATCCACTTACCAACCCAACAATATAGGAGTACAAGGATCAATTTTAGGTCCTCTAATGTTCAATATTTTCATCAATGACCTGCACAAAGTCCCACATATCCAGAATCTCGTCAAATATGCTGAGGACTCAACTCTGATAGCCTCCTCTAAGACCTTCTCTGATCTTCTCATAGTCACACAACAGGCTTTTACCTCTATCAAATCATGCCTTATCAACAAACAACTTATGCTAAACCCCAGAAAAACTAAACTTTTACTTTTCTCAGCAAAACCACCTGACCCTGGCTTCAAAATCTTTGCAAAGGACGGCACACAAATAGAACTAGTGAAAACAGCTAAATTACTAGGATTAACAATAGACAACAAACTCACTTTTGAACCGCACATCTTAAATGCAGTAAAGAAAACCAACTTCAAATTAGGCAAACTATATAGACACAAACTCTATATGGATAAATCCACCAAATCAGAATTAGGCAATACCCTACTCATCCCCTCCCTTCAATATGGTAGTGCTATTTTTACCAATCTACACACAACCCTTAGTAACAAACTACATTCTTCTTACAATAAAATAGCCAAATTTGCCTCCAAAAAACAACACCGCACTCATCACTGCCAAGCAATTACCAAACTAAAATGGCTTGAATTTTCTCACCATCTACACTACACCCAACTAACTTTAGCCCACAAGCTAATCAGTAAACCTAATCAATGCCCAGCTTTTGGTTCACTCCTACAAATGTACACCCCCACAAGAACACTAAGATCTTCCTGTTAGCACATGCTTTCTGTTACAAAACCCAACAAAAGAGCCAGACAATGTCTGTTCTGCCATTCCGTCGCCAAACTATGGAATATGTTACCATCCAAATTAACACAAACTGACCATCCAAAAAAATTCAAAGAAGCCCTAAAATTTAATTGGGCTTGATTCACAAAGGCTTGCAAGGAGTCTAAGAATAGAGTAAGACTCCATGCAGCCAACATGTCTGCTGAGCGATCCAGGAACAGCCGGCAGGGGCGTGCAGGAGAGCTCCTAAAACAACTCTTGCACGGACAGGGTTAGTTTATGCAAATTACCTCAATTGTTGCTGAAAGCTATGCAAATGAGGTACATTTGCGATCCAGGAAACACTAACCTGTCCGAGTAAGAGTAGTGTTATTTGCAGAAATGCCCTCGGTTTGCAACTGAGTACCGTTCTGCAAATAGCAAAACGGAGCCATGACAGCTCCAAATAAAGCATGCATCCAGTTGAGGAAGCATGCCAATGGGCAAATATATGGCCAGTGGTATTTTTATGTGCCGCAAAAAAATAAAAATAAAATGTTTTTTTCCTCGAGCTCCAATGTTTAAGAGTAGCGCAGCGCCACGCAAACGTGCGGCGCACTAAAAAATCAGAAAATCAAGAATTTAAAAGCCACAAATATGATTTAATTCAAAATTTTCATCTGCTATGCAAGTGAATGGCAGCCTAAAGACAACATGGTTACTGAGTAGTGATTGCTAAGGGGGAAGCTCAGTGTGAGAGATGTAACCAGGCATTAGTAGGCAATCCTATGCAAATAAGAATAAGGATAGTGAATCCCAATATTTCCTGCTATATGAACCATGTCCCTAGAGTGTAAGAGTAGGATAAGGGGAGGAACAGAGTAGAAGATGGGTGACATCATGAGGGGGTATGTATCAAAAAGACTGTAAGCTTATTGGAGCAGAGTGGCATGTGTTTGCTGTGATTTACTCAGGACTAGGAGAGGTGTGTCTACAGTTGTCTAAACTGAAACCCAGAAACCGAAGGTGTACGACATGGCTATCACTAAAATTTATTGCAAAGCTGCTTACACTGTGTGTGTGCATGTGCACGCGTGTGCACATGTTTGCACTTGTTTGCGTGGCGCTGCCCCCTGTGGAAACAGAAAGGAAAAGGAAGGAAAAGAAGTAGTAGGAAGTTAACCAAGGAGAACTAGCAGAGCTGCCAGGTGAAATCAGTCAGAATCAGCCAATTACACAGGCAGCACAGTAGCCCAGCCCAGCACTTAAAGCTCTGCAAACAACATTCCCCCATGTTTTTCTCAGAAATACTGCAACACTGCAGTCAACAAAGAGAAGTGAAAACTTAAAAATCTTAAACTGAGACATAAAAATGTTAGGGGCTGCCATTGCTGTCATAAGGCAACATGTGCAAGATGCTGAGGGAGGTGCCGTTGCGAATGCTGCTGAGCAACCCACAGTAAGGAGACGGAGAAGAGTGTACAGACTCAGGATAACCTACCAGGGGCTACATGAGCTGGAGATAGTGGAGCGCTATAGAGTGGACAGAGAGCTCCTGCAGCAAATTGTTGAGCTGTGCAGGCCACCCCTCATACACAGAACCAACAGAGGGGAACCCATCCCAGTGGAAATCAAGGTATGTGCTGGCCTAAGAATACTAGCAACAGGTACCTTCCAGAGACCAACTGGTAATATGATGAGGATTTCACAGGCATCAGCATCCAGGGTACTGCAGCAGTTTCCAAATGCTATGTCAGCACATGTCGGTGATCATGTATATTTCCCCAATTCCCATGAGGTATTGGCCAGCAATATGCGTCTCTTCCATCAAATAGCGGAATACCCTGAGGTAGTGGGTGCAATTGACTGCACGCACATACACATCAAATCACCAGCCTGTGTGTGGGGCAGGGCCTACATCAACCGCAAGGGCTTCCACTCCATCAACCGCCAGGTCGTGTGCAATGCCCAGGGCATAATACTGAATGTGTGTGCTGGCTGCTCTGGAAGCTACCATGATTCCCATAGCTGGCATCTGACACAGCTGTACCAGACATTTGCCAATGGAGACATCCCCAATGGTCACCTAGTGGGGGATTCTGGATATGCACTTGAGCCATGGCTGATGACACCCATCAGAAATGCACACACACCTGAACAAGAACACCATAATGAGGCACACGCACAAACATGAAATGTAATCGAGCGTGTGTTTGGGATGCTCAAGTCATGGTTCCAGTGTCTGGACACACCTGGTGGAGCCTTGCAATACTCACCAACTACATGTACCCAAATTGTCATGGTATGTGCCATGCTACACAATATGATCCTGCGAAAACAGCTGCAGCAGGAACAGCATGGGGTAGGGCCAAACAGCCCTCCACCATTGCCAAGGCCTGCACAGGCAGAGCGTGACTCAGAGGAGGAACAGCCTGAGCCTGCCCCAGTAGGCAGAAGGAGGCATGCCCAGTATGCCTTGGCCTTGACAAAGAGGCAATGCATAGCACAAACACTGGCTCAGTACGAACCCTGGGAATGATACCTCTCTCTGACTTGCACATAAAATAAAAGGGATGGCTAACTTGACACTACCTGTTTCCAAACATTTATAGGGAGTGTAGTATGTGCATTCGACATAGGCAGCCCTGCAGCACCACCTGAGCCATGATTGCCATGTTTGAAGCAATATAAAGCAGTGCTAAGCAGCTTCTACCAATATCTAGTATATGTAAAGAAAATTGTTTGTGCAATGTTGGCCAAGGTCGGGCAAAGTTGAACAAAGTCACTCAAACATGCTCATAACTGCTTTACTGTTCCTTAACCGGTCTGGTCTGGCCAGCATGAAAATAAAAAGCAGTGACAGGGCTTGAACCCAGGATACTGTACACTACAGTCACAGTACAGAACAACTAAGCCATGATAGCATGATAGTGGCACAGTGTAACCTCACCCACACACCTATGCAGACAGAGAACATCAGGCCAGGCGTTGTGATGTGGGTTGTGTAGGCTATGAAGTCGCAAGCTAATATATGTGACAATGGATGCTAAGATCTGTAGTACAGTAGTATGCCTCAAGCCAGTACGATAGGCAACAGTACAGACTGTAATGGTGTCCTGTACATAGCAGTGTAGGCACAGCAAATGTGTATGTGTCAGGTGAAACCCACATCCTATGTACACCCACTGTAACAATCCGGTGTGCCCACGGGTAGAAATGTACAAAGAATAGCTGTCCCCCCTGTATGTAGAAATGTTCATAAGTCTATGCAAAGTGAGTCATGGAAGCCCTGTAGGCACAGCATGATCCCTGCAGATCTATGACACAAAGGTGAGCCCTGCTGTAAAAATACACCTTGATTTACCATACACATATAGTAGAAATGTGTATACTGTGCATGCTCGCACACTGCAACAAATGTAGTGGTTTTCATGCAGCATCACACTGAAAGATCATACTGGGCATGCTCACACACTTAAAGAAAAGAAGCAAATGTCAGGCAGGAAGATACTGAAAGGTCATACTGGGCATGCTCACACACTTAGGCTAAATACAGATGTGATAATAAGGGATCTATGGACAAATGTGTATAGTCATCACTACTTCCAGAAACACATTCACAAACTGGTCAGAAAATCCTGCTATGTGTTCACACAAACTGCCAAGCTCTGTGCATGTAGGTCAAAGGAGGTTTCCACTACTCAGCAGTCTTCAGACTTGTCAGAGAGTGCCACAACACACTTGCGATGAATCTGACTAGGCACATTCAGCAGCTAGAAAGACCAATGAAGTACCTCAACAAGAGGATTACTGGCCTCAAATAGTTGCCCCATGCAACAAGAATGAATGTAACCCAAGCTGTACTCTGTTGCATACTGTCTATGCAGGAGATGTCTGCTCAACAGACAGGTCCAAGTCATGGTTACACACAGAGTTGTTGTGAGTTACAGCTGAATGGCACTAAATGTACAGAGCCAACTGATATTGGCAACATCCTGGCAGATAGGATCATTGTTAACTTTACCCCCTTCTCACCCATGAAAGGGCATGTCTATAATGGAAGACTGCAAATTTGCTGTCATCACATCTGCACAGGTAAAAAACACTCTCCAAATCCAGTATCACAGCAACCATGGGACAAGATAACTTCCCAGGCTGTGTAGTATCCACTTCCCTGAAGTAAACATTAACATGGAAGGTCTGTGGCTACTGAAGTTTCCAGAGGACTGCAAACTAGGAGCCATCATTGTAAACACTAAAGATGTGTACATCCTACAAGAGGGCCTCACTGAGACAGATGGCTGTTGTCTAAGCCATGGGCTGTAGTTTAATGCCAAAAGGTGCATTATCATCACCTTTGTTAAAATCCCTGTAGCCAAGAACTACAACATAGGTGGCAGTATACCTCACACTGTAAGTGTGACAAGAGACCCTGGGTCACAGGTGGACAGTGGATACAACTGTGATAAGCATATTCCCACAGTAGTCAGGAAACACTCTTATGTGGCACACCTCATCACAAAATGTGTCTCATGCAGAATAAAAGAGGACAGTGTTCCCTTCTACTCACCACTCACTAGAACTATAAAGGAGTACAATGCCACTGTTGCTATGTACCTCACAAGACAACTACAACAACTGGAAAGCCAGCAGCAATACCTCACAAAGAGCATTAGTGTCTTGAAATACATGCCATACACAAACCATCGCAAAATGCTCCATCTGTACTCCCTCACATGTCGCCAACTCAGAAGTGTTCATTGCCTAACATACAAAGCTATGTCAAACATAGATCTGCTGGATATGATCCATGTAAAACATTCACAATCACTCTGACCTTTGGACCCAAAACCATGAGTTAATTACAAAAGGAAGGGGTGTAGCCATTTACCTTATGAATATCCACACCTTCAGGTTACTGGCACAGTATGAGGCCATGGAGACCATGCAAGTGCAACTAAGATTGGGCAAAGCTGCCCATCAGATTGTAGCCTGCTACAGATCACGTACCTTGTCTCAGGAACCCCACTCAGTATTCCGGAGAACAATGGCAAATATAAAGGTCCTATCAAACACCATTATATGAGCAGATTACAACTACCCACACATTGAGTGTGTGAATTACTTGTATACAATATCCTATGCCCAATGTGCCCTACAGTTAAGAAACTCTAACACCCTGGAACAGCTGGTCAGCACAGCCACTACAGGTGACAACATACTGGACATGATCATCACCAACATGGGGTACCAGTGTTCCACAACAGAGATAAACCCCTCTCAGTGAATATCAGATCAGGAAGTAATCACACTGGACATCCACACACCGCACCCACACCAAGTCAATGAAACCGCTGTGAAGATATTTGCAAAAGGAAACTGCACACTTCCCAAGACCAAAGTGGAACGTTCTGAAGACCCCTTGCTATAGGATAATGGTATGCAATCTGCAGAAACATTCACAAGTGCATCCTATGAGCATCTACAGGGTTGCATGGAATGAGACATCACAAATAAAACTAGGATGCACTCCCCCGAAAATAGGACAACAAGCAGGTGTATGTTGTCCATAAATAAGCTAGACAAGAGAAGGAGGAAATGAACACATGATAGATCCAACTTCACTAAAGGAAAGGCATCACTGATCATTATCAGGAAGAAACAATGACTGCTCATAAAATAATCCTAGGCCATTTTTGAAAGACAAATAGCCAAGGAATGTAAGAATAACAACCACAAAGCCTTTGTTCACTATACCAGACATGTAGGTGTCAACTACCAAATATGCTGTCAGCAATTGAAAAAAGGAATGAAATACATTAAACCAACATTCATTGCCCACATCCAGGGGGACAAGTTAAGTGTAACCCCCCCATCACCTCCAAAAGGGCCTGTGTCAATCACAGAAGGATGCAGAGACCCAGACGTCATGGACATGCAGGTAAAGACAGCCCTCACCAAAGCTAAGAACATAGCATCAATGTAACTGTATGTTGTCCCAGGCTGTGTCTTACACTAGGCCCATAAGTAGCTACACACTCACCTACATTCACTTTCCAGACTCAACCGTACCACAGGCTATGTACCCAAATAATGGCATACCCTAACAGTCATACAGCACCACAAAGGGTGTGCCAAAACAGAACCTGGAAACCATTGGCCAGTATCTCTGCTCAGCCGGGTATACAGAGCTATTGAGCCAATTGTCATGGAACCCAGACACTGAGACATTGTAAATCTCCAGACACTGGACTCTACACAACTTTGTCTTGTCAAAGGCACAGCCTGGCTCCCCAAAATAGATGAGTTATTTAAAACAGTTACCATGAACATAGATGGAGGTGAAAGTAGTCCACACAGCCCACCTGGACCTCACTAAGGGCTTACTACACCATTACCCACTCTGTCATCATGGACAAGCTTGAACATTAACAACTATGTCACAGGATGGGTGGCCAAGTAGATCACAGATCAAACACACATGTTCATAGTTGCGGGTGCCATGTCCAACTCCAAGCCAGTCACAAATGGCATCACACAGGTCTTGGTCCTGGGACCCCACATGTTCAGTAGATACTGCTCAGAGGTACAGGGAAGCATGGCAGGTGTATGACTGAACAGGTTTGCAGATGAATGGTAACTGTGGTCCATAATTGACTGTACAACTGACACAGATATCCTCCAGATGTGTTTTACAGAGACAGATACCTGGTGTCAAAACAATGCCCTCAAGCTGAATGACAAAGATTGCATAGTCATCCCCTTTGGGTGAAACAAAGTGCACACAAATTACCACATAGATGGTAATCCAGCATGTATGGAGAAAGTCATTATGTCCCTGGGGACACAGGTAGATAGTAAACTCACCTTTGATGATCACATGGCCAAAGTGTTTAGACATTCCTTCAATGTAGCCCATCTAATGTCACCTAATGTAACCCACTTAGTATTGTCCGATGATGTCACCATCCTACAAATATACCTCTTGAAACTATAATTACCAGTAATGTATATAGCATATTGTGTTGATGCATACTCCTGTAGTATGATGAAGTAGTTAGGTAGGGGTTTAATCCTCCACTGGACAACTGTGTGTGTTCTCCTTGGGAAGGAGTAACTTTTTAGGAAACTAGTGAAACACCTCCAAAGTGTTAAACTAACCTTTGTCAAGTTTGATGATGTTACCATCCTACAAATATACCTGTGTAAAAGAAAACTTCTAATAATGTGTATAGCGTGCTGTGTTAATGCGTGCTTCTCTAGTATCATGAGGTACGGGCTTGAATCTTGCACTAGACAACTGTGTGGTCCCCTAGGGAAAGAGCAGCCTTTTAGGAGACTAGTGAAACACCTTCAAAGTGGTAAACTAACCTTTGTCAAGTCTGATGATGTCACCATTCTACAAATATACCTGTGGAAAAAAAGAACTGCCAGTAATGTGTATAGCACGACATGTTAATGCGTACTCTTCTAGCATCATGAAGTAGTTAGGTAGGAGTTTGAATCCTGCATTAGACAACTGTGTGTGTGTTTGTTCTCCTTGGGAACGAGCAACCTTTTAGGAGACTAGTGAAACACCTCCAAAGTGTTAAGCTAACCTTTGTCAAGTTTGATGATGTCACCATCCTACAAATATACCTGTGTAAAAGAGAACTGCCAGTAATGTGTATAGCGTGTCGTGTTAATGTGTACTCCTCTAACATCATGAAGTAGTGAGGGAGGGATTTGAATCCTGTACTGGGCAACTGTGTGTGTTTGTGTGTGTTCTCCTTGGGAAGAAGCAACCTTTTAGGAGACTAGTGAAACACCTCCAAAGTGGTAAACTAACCTTTGTCAAGTCTGATGATGTCACCATCCTACAAATATACCTGTGGAAAAGAAAACTACCAGTAATGTGTATAGCGCGTTGTGTTAAGGCGTACTTTTCTGGTATCATGAAGTAATTAGGTAGGGGTTTGAATCGTGCACTTGATGAGTGTGTGTCAATGTGTTGTGGGCTTTGCTTTTACTACTGTATGACATATCAGTATGCATTGCACATGTGAGCTTGCTGTGTGGCAAATACATATATGAACATGTAACCTCAATGATTGCATGTGTTGGAACCCTGCATTCTCCAAGAACACAGCTGTGATCCTTGCCATACTGTGCTGCTGCTTCCCAGACCTTAGGTCACATCTGTATGTTTGTGACAAGGCCAGCCACTGCAGTGATCCCTGGCCTAGGTCATCTGTGTCACACAAAGTCATTACGATTCCTATTGGAATGTGTGTGTGAGGGTCTATGGCTGGGGAATATGCCAGACCTGTTCAAACGCAGAAAAGTCTGTCAATGATGACTATTTATAACAGGTGTTGAACAACCTTTGTGGATATGCATGCAGACCTCTTATTGCTTATGTGATCCACCGTGGGATCTAAAAATACCTTTGGAAATGTGATTAACAAAAGACAGATGATGTAACACTTGGTTGCATGTACACATCGTTACCTGTTCATCATGTTATTGGCTACTACCTATGTGGTACTATGGGGATAATGTGTTTCGTAAAGGTGGATGACTATGCTTAGTTTGACTTATGGCTTTCCAACATGGGTTTGACAACAGGCATCTGTCTGTATGATACCCTTGTGCAGGATGTGTGTGTCATCTGGAGAATGCATTATAGGCTGCAGTATGCATTATAAGACGTGGACAGACATATCCCTACTGTGACTGCTTGTATCTAAGAGAGCTACATGCCAAACCTGAGTGGTGTCAGTAATGGGTGGAGGTGAATACCAGTGGTTACTGCCATAGCATAGTACCTGAAGGATCCAAATGTTGCTGTGTGTCCTACATCTGTGTGTTGGTTGTCAAGACATCATCTAACGATTGGTTATGGTCAGGCTGTGGAAGTTATGTATACTACCAGAATGCAAAACAATGACAGATAGTAACAGTATGACCCACAGCATAGTGTCAAACCATGTCATACACACATGTGTAGTCAGGTTCCGGAATGTGTGTAGTACAATGCATATTGCCCACCAATACAAACTATGCACTGTTACTGTGTAATACAGGGCATGTCGCCCTGGCCATGTGTCCACTATGCACGTACATGCAGACAGTGCACCTCCACCATGTTCACAACTGTACACCTGCAAATCTGTGTTACACACATCCCACACATACTGTCCACTCTCTAACACATGCTGCCAATACTGCACACATCAGCCAAGTGTTGCGTGGCTGGACAATACACAATTGGAACCAACACTGGTGTAAACAACACTGCAATGACAATCATAGCATGAATGCATCATGCCTGCTCAGCTACACATTCAAGCATATCAACTGTACTGCTGACAACATGCTAACATTGCTATACTGCTATAAAGACACCCTGTGCATCAGCACCACGGTAGCCTGTGCCTACATCGATGTTACAGATGACAGGAGGTGGCACAGATTTCAGCATATGCACAGGGTGTGTTGTTGGTTTGCCAGAGGACTATTGTGAGCCATCCAATCGACATGTCTATGTGTGTGTGTGAGGGGCAAGAATACTGGAATGGGGCAATGTTGATGTAATGTGTGTGGGTATGTGTTAGCCCTAGGTGTCTGGAGTATGTGTGTGTGTCTGCATGCACACAGTTCCACCATGTGGCTGCCATATACAGGTATTTGTGGGACAGCCACAGACTGTACCTGCGAGGCTTCACAGATCACCATCTCTGGCCACGGATACAGTACCTGTACCTGGCAGGGGTGCTACTGACACTATCAGGTACTAAGACAGACTGGGTACTATCCCCAGAGGTTGATGGATGTACACTGGACACAGGTCTCTGCTGGGACTGTCCAGAGCCACGTGCACATGGTCTTCTAGGACGTTCAATGGACAGTCTACCTTCAACAATGCTGGGGCTGGTACTGGCACTTTAGGAGCGGCTGTAGCTTGAGGGACGTCTGCAACGACTGTCAGCTGCTGCTGTTGCTGGCATACATCCACGTCAATGACTCAACCGTCCTGCACTGTCCTGACACATGGACATGACATTGCAGAGGATATCGTATGTTTCTCCCCAACGTCTATCAGTGACCTTGGTGTAATGATGGATGGCACCTGCTAGGTCACGAATACTGTCAATGATGGCGGTGCTATGTGCCCTCTGTGCCCTTAGTCCCTGTCTTGTGTACCGTTCCATATGTGCCTGTGCCTCCATGTCAGCCTGGAACATGAGTGACGTTGTCAGAACTGTGGCACATCTGCCAGTGGCATGATGAGCAGCACTGCTCCTATGAGAACCCCTGGACATCTGCCTGTGTGGTACCCTTCCAGACATCTGTGTATGGCTGTTGTGTTGGGATGCATGTGCCATGGATACCACATTGTCCTGGCCAATGCCAACTGTACACTTTCCCTCAGCTATGGCCATTGGTGATGGATATATTGGCAGTATGACTGTATGCATGGATGGGGTCAACAGCTGTGTACTGTCGATTGGTGGTCCAACAACAGACCCTGGCAAACATGCATGTGCCTCAATACACCTATCATCAGTATCAGTGTTTTGCTCGGTGACATCAATTCCCCTGCTGCAGTGAACCAGCACAAGGTCAGCACCTGTGAGAGGAAGACGAAAGCACACTTTACAACCTGTACATGATGTCGGCACACACGAACACATGTACACATGTACACAGGCACACATGTGCACATGCACACACAACACATGCACACATGCACACATGAACACATGTACACAAATGCATCGATCACTAAAACACACACACACACACACACACACACACACACACACACACACACACACACACACACACCACCAGCAATCCAGAACATACTCAATAGTGGGTGATGTTGGGGTACAATATCACAAGGAAAACAGTTGTATCACATGTGTCAGCATGCAGGACGTGTGTTTCCCAACAGCATGCAGTGCAGGTGTTGTCAGCCCTTGCCAATAACACTATACATGTCTTTGATGCATGTGTGATGTTGTTTAGTGATTGGCCTCACCCTGGAATGCACTGTGTACATGGACATGACAGTGCTGTGCAAGTATTATAAGCTCTGCAATGTTCCATGCACCATCCCTCACAGATATACATACCATGGCTGGATGTGTATCTGTGTGTCACATAGATATCGATTTGTGATAACAGCATTTGTGTCTTCAGCAGATAATAGTGGACACAGGATTAGCACATGCATGCTATGTATACACACAGGATGTGTGGTGCATGTTTACCTGTTGGAATACCATTGCTCAACATGGACATTGTACAGTGGTTATGGTGAGTGTAGGACATATTGTGGACATGCCAGTGCCAGGCATGACATGGCATGCTACAACACAACTGCAACATTCAACATCACACAGACACAGTGTGTGTCATGTGACCTCTACACTCAATAGCATTACAAGACATATATGTGCCACTTTGTACAAATGGTGAATGCTATGCATATTGTGTATAGATGACTATGTTTGCACACACACAACACTGAGGTACATAGCAGGTAATGCTATGTGTAGTACTGTGGTCACTGTAACTAGATGGGGAGTACTACCATGAGCCATCATCATGCAGCATCATGTGGCCACTCAAGGCTACTAATGTGTGCCACACAGGCACATACCATGCTGTACCAGAACTGCAGTACCATGGCTACAGTCACCATTTCACAGCCAGTCATTACATGGGTTTGTAAGGTGCACAATAGGGGGCATTGCCTACCATGACTGTGTAATGTGTCGAAGAGTGTTGCACAGCCACATGTGAGGCATCTACCCCTCAGGAATGTAATGTGTGCTGTGTGGATGGAGTGTGGGTACTGTAGTGTGACCTTACAGCAGGTGTTTGAATACGCCATGTGTAGCATGTTAATGTGTACTGCGTATGCCAGTGTTGTGCATGTTGTGTGCATGTGTATCGACTCTGCCTATCCAATGTCTACATCAGTGTTGCCACAATTATGTGGAATGCTCCATGTATTGTATGTGTTTTAGGCAGCTACCCACATTACTCGGATGTGCATAGTCTCACAGCAAATATGCACAACATGCATTATGCATATGTGTGTGCTTTTTTTACATGGCCTACACCTCACCTATGACATGCACATTTCATTAGCAGTATTAAAGGTAGAACACACACGCCAGTATGGGTCAGCTGCCTTGCTGTCACACCAGAGAGACCTACAAGGATATGAGACACTTTGTCAGTGGCAACAATTTTGGCATCGCTACTGTGTGTTTGCAATCTTACAGTGGTACAACGGTTGACAGTCACAGGCCCGCTGATTGTATTCCTAATTGTTACCATTGCACAACACAAGGCACCACATCATCTAACTACACAGTACACATCTCACATAAGCATGCTCTAACAATTGAGGTAACAGTAGTCTACAGCTATGCCATGTTACCTGCATGCTCCATGTCAGCTTGCTGGGTGACTCCAGCCTCCATGATGACATACGTCAATTGTTGGGGTTGATGTTGTCCAGGAGCCACCTGGCTTAGGAGCAGCTCCTCCACTCTGGTAAGGGGGGGATGGATGGCTACCCCCACCTGTGGAAAGCTGCTGACTGCTGATATCAGATGCACACTGACAGACATGTCTAATTAAATCACTGCAGTGATGGCGTACCTGCTTATATGTCCGGTTATGCATGCCTATGTCATTTTCCTGACGGACAAGCTCTTGCCACAGAGCAGTCCGCTCATGCTGGTCCTGGCTGGTTCTAGAGAACAGCAGAGCATACTGCTGCACTAGGCTTGATGTTATTACCTCTTCCTCTGCTGTGCTATAGGTGGGATTACGATGGTGGGACATATCCCTGGAAGACAATGAAACAATATGTGTGAGCAAGTCATGAGGCACACGTATATGTCTAATGTACAGATATCAATTAACTGCCATATATAGCAACCTATTGGCTGCCAGAGGATATGCACTGTCATCACCACATGTCAGTACTCAAACCACAACTGCCTGACAGTGCCTGGCACACTCTATATGTTAAACCAAGTTTTGCACAGCTACAAACTTACAACAGTATGTCATACTATACACCAGTACATGGCACACTGTATGCGACACAATACACAACATGGACACAAGAGGTATATATCATGCTAATGCATCATGACAGGTGTAATCCATTGCAATGATTGTAAAGTCCAGTGACAATATCACCAGTATTACACACAAGTCATTGATGGCAGAACCCTGCCTAACATATGTACACATTCGTGAATATGTACTACTCTATACATATTGCTAGATATGCACATATGTCCTGTAACACACATATGACCTAGGCCATGGTACAGGCATACACACACACACACACACACACACACACACACACACACACACACACACACACACACACACACACACACACACACACACACCAACACACACACACATCACATATACATACCAGACATATAGGTATGGCAACACAGGTGACCTTTACCTGTGTACCTTACAGTACTGTGTGTCAGTAGTTACAAGACCGTATGGCTGAGGTATGTAATCTGTGAGGACTACAGTGAACACATGGAACAGTGGTTCCAATCAATGTGGACGTACACCATACTGTGCTGTTTAGGCATACAGCCTCAGGTAGTATTACAGTTCATACAGGGGTTGGATTCACCAGCAGTACCACTCATTAAGCATGCATGTACTGCTTTGGCCTACAATGGGCACCCCAGTCGACAACAAGGGAGTATGTCAGATCGTATGGCATACTTCTTTTTCAGCCTAGCAATTGTATACACATCTGTTGCTGGGTTCACAGCTAGGACACATGATAACATGACAGAAACAGTTTCGCACTAAGCTATTACACATAAACCAAACACTGACACATTCACCAACACATTCACCATCACACTCAGTCAAACTCACATAGCAATCCTTGAAAAAGGTACATGTGGGTGTGTATCACTTCATAGGTAGGTATGAGGCTATTGGCCCTAGGGTCTATAGAAGCATAGCCATATGCTACTCTGGCCTTTGACACACAGGTCATTGCATTTCACGTGGCCCTGTCAAGCAGACACACAGAGGTGAATGGCTGGGTGTATTCACTATCTCCCATACAATCGTCATGATTATTTATGACGACTGTTAATTAGGAGCTTTATTTGCTATGGATAGTTGGTTTGTTCCAGGGTATGGGATGTCTCTGAGTTGGGAATCTACCCCTCCAGCATGTGCTATTTATTGTGGTCAGAAGGTTTGGATCCCTAGAGCGTGTAGCATGTAGAGAATGTGATCTGTTTACGTGCAGCATGTCCAACATCTCTGGTTTTTACATAGCTTAGAATATTAGGCAGAGGTCACCTCTGGGTAGGCGGTATGTGACACGGTGTAGTTGTGGGTTTGTGAGATGGTCTGCATAGGGCATCTGTTTGAGTCTGGTATTACTCTTAGTGAGGTATGTCTTTGTTGTTTCAAGTTGCTCTGGATGTCTTGTGAGGTACATACCACATGGGGCATTATACTCTATAATGGGCTTTATGTGTGATGACTAGGGGGAACACTAACCTATATTTCCCTGGATAACACACGTTTTGTGATGAGGTGTGGCAGGTAGATGGATTACATGACTAGTGTGTCACTGTGATTATCGAAGGGGAGACTACAGTCCACCTGTGTCCCATGGTCTTTTATAACATTTTTGGTGTTAGGTGGACTACCACCTGTGTGGTAGTTCATGGGTACTGAGTTATTTACAGAAGGGATGCCAATGCAGTTTCAACATTGAGCTTGAGTCCATGGCTTTGTAAACAGCCATCTGTCTCAGTATATATGAGCCTCTCTCTCTCTCTATATATATCTATATATATATATATATATATATATATATATATATATATATACATACATGTATATATATATTCATATCTATATACACACGTAAATATAAACATACATTGGTGTACATACTGATATCCAAATAGGCACATATACGGTCTGCCTTTCATGGTGGGAATATCAGTTTATGCAAACGTTGCGAGGTATACTGTTATGTACTTATATTGCACAGTGTTGTGAGGAATGAATTGAAGGTGTTCTTAGCACATGTAGCTTTAGCAGGCCTCACTGGCTGCAACACTGCAAACCTGACAGTGCATACCCACAGTGTTTAACCACCACATGTCATATACCAGCACTGTATGCTGTCTTGTTTGCCATACACTACAATCTACATTGGAGTATGCACATAACACCCTTCAACAACATACATATGTCCACCCTTCACAAACAGTTGCAGTATGTCCCTTGCTCTATGCACATGTACAGATGCTAAAATATCTGACGCAGACAGATCTCTCCATATGTGTGTGCCATAGACACACACATATTCCACACTGTTGTAAGTCCATGGACCTCACAGCTGACCTGCTGGGCCTTGCTGCAACATGAACAGGTGTCACATGTGAGCACACAGTAATGTTATAGAGTGTATATATAGTTGCAAATGCTTAATTTCCAGACTAGCCTGGTACAGCTGTTGCCAATGCTAAGCTACATGTTGATATTACTGTCATGACTTTGTTACTCTGTTACATCCATGGTTAGATAGCTGTATGCACTGCTCGCCCTAACAGACATTGTCCACACTACTGTACAGAACACAGACAACATGGTTCAGATGTTTGACATTTAATGCTGAGCTACATATATCACAGTTATGTCCCACTGCACACAGCTACACACTATGTCCATGGCAGTAGTTATGTAGGGCATCTGTGCATAGATACGTACTGCTGCCACATATTGATGTTTCAAAGTATGTACAGTAGTCTTCAAATACATCTACTACATGCCAGTAAATACACATCTGTTACATACCTTTCCTTTGTATGTGTTCATATTTTTCAGTCAGCTGTCTCTTTGGCTGAATGTAATACTTTTTTTTATGTTTAAATATTTTTTTTTATTTGTATATATATTTTTTTCCATTGGTGTGTGTGGGGGTGTGAGTCTCTCTCTCACTCTCACTCTCTCTGTCTCTGTGTGTCTCACTCTCTCTCTCTCACCATCTGCAATTGCACCTCAACCTCTTTAGTTTTCAACAAACCATAAATTCCCCAACTAGGGTTCACAAATCTACCAATAAACAAGCCATCCTGGACTGGCTATTGGTCAACAATAATCCCCTCTCATATAATACAGGAATACTCCCAGACAATATCAGCGACCATCTTCTTACCTACATCACAAAACAAAAAAACAACAATCTCAAGCAAACTATCTTTCGTACTATACATAACAAAAAAAACTTCAACCTTCCGTCTTTCCTTAATGAACTTCATGTATGTAACTGGTCAGCTCTAAAACACCTTCCACTTGATGAAGCAGTTACCCATTTTAATAATACATTCCTCCAAATTCTTGAACGTCATGCCCCCTCACGCTTAATTAGAACAGGATCCAAAGCTGCCCCTTGGCTTTCTAAAGAAACCAAGAAAACAATGCTATTAAGGAATAAACTATGGACAAAATGGAGATCCACTAAAAACCCAACTGACCATCAAAACTTCAAACACCTCAGAAATACTACAAAAAAACTCACCCATCTTGATAAAAACAATTATTACCTTCAATATCAACAAAATCATTACCATAACCCCAACAAATTCTGGTCAGGAATCAATAAACTGCTCCACCCAGGGGAATACCAAAACACCTACTCCAGCTAACTTAGCTCAGTCCCCCCCCCCAATACTATAGCCAATACATTCAACAACTTCTTCTCAGAAACAGTCACCACTCTAGCAAAGACCATGACTCCCCCCCTTCTAAAACCCTCTCCGAAAAATTACACCCCCACTTTAAAATTTAATACAGTCTCCACAGCCCATATACGTAAGTTACTCTCAAAACTTAAACCATGCACTCCCTCAGCCGACAAACTACCAGCTGAATATCTACAACTAGCAGCAGCAGAAGTAGCATACCCAGTCTCTATCTTAATTAACAGAACCATAACTGAATCTACAATTCCTTCCCTCTGGAAAGTCTCCCATATCATTCCCCTGCATAAAGGAGGTACCTCAAATGAACTTTCTAATTTCCGTCCTATAGCCTTACTATCACCTCTATCTAAAATTATGGAACGCTGTATACACCAACAACTTTTAAACCATCTTTTACAAAATACCCTACTTGCTGACTCCCAACATGGTTTCCGACCTTTCCATAGCACCTCCACTGCACTTCTGTCCTTCACAGATACCATCAACAAAAATCGCAATAACAACCCATTTTCCTCTTCTTTATTTCTTGACCTCTCTAAAGCCTTCGATATGGTTAACCATCAACTTTTACTTGACACTCTGACATCATTCTCACTTGACTCTTCAGCTCTTCACTGGTTCAACTCGTATTTGAAAGATAGGAAACAAGCTGTCCTTTGGGACAGCCATCTATCCTCTCAGCTCCCAATCACTATCAGTGTCCCTCAAGGATCCATCTTAGGTCCCCTCCTCTTCTCCATATTTATAAACAACCTGTCTACTTCACTCCCAACATCCACTTGTATTCAGTATGCAGATGATTCAACTATAATCTGTTCTGCTGCATCTCGAGCTGTACTTCATTCTTCAACCCAAAAAATATTTTCAGCAGCTGAAAAATGGTTCCAAAATATCTGTCTCC
Organism: Protopterus annectens; assembly: GCF_019279795.1. Classification (NCBI taxonomy): domain Eukaryota; kingdom Metazoa; phylum Chordata; order Ceratodontiformes; family Protopteridae; genus Protopterus; species Protopterus annectens. Next base: position 245,308,617 of record NC_056732.1, on the reverse strand, counting down.
TCCTCAACCCCCCAAAAAACAAACTATTACTCTTCTCCCCAACCCCTAAGTCTATCCCTCTTTTCTTTTCTATTGTGTCTAACAATGGCACTATCATATCACCTGATTCTTCTACTAAACTTCTAGGCTTTACAATTGATAATCAACTTAACTTTGATTACCACATTGACCTAACCATCAAAACAGTTAGCCCTTTCTTACTCCTACCACCAGGGTGTCCCTTGCCCAAACACATCTCATCTCTACATTATTGTATGCCTCTCCATCTCTTATAAACCTGTCAAAATCTAACCTTCAGAAACTTGCCACAGCCTATCATAGCATTGCCAGGTTTGCCTCAGGCTCCCCTTTTCGAACCCATCATTGTGTTAATCAGTTGGCTAGAGCTACAAAATCTTATTCTCCTACATCAACTAGTTATTACCTTTAAAATACTCCATTACCCTACCAATACACCCATACTTAATAACCTTATTGCCCCTTGCAAGAATCTTAGTTCACTTAGATCAGCTAACAAACTACTAGTTGCAACTCTCAAATCTCACAATAAAGCTGGTGACTCCTTGTTCACAAATGTTGTTGGCTCACACTGGAATAAACTTCCCACAGAACTGACCACTCTAGGATCAGCACAACTTTTCAAGAAACGACTAAGGAACTATTTCAAATCTCTCTGGCTTTGTCCTTGCTCTAATCCTGACTGACCTCAGCATCTTACTCTCCTTACAGCTCTTTACTCTACTCCTCTACTTGTCACTATCACTAGTGCTACCCCCCTCTGTAGCTCTCCTTGAATTTCACTTCCATTTTAATTTTCATTAACACCTTCTGCTCTTTCTACTTGACATATTACTACACCCAGTCATACATCCTTTCTATTTAAACCTATATCCTGCTACATATGGAACTACTCTGTTTCTTAAAAATAGTACCCTAGCACTAAAAGTGTTATCATTATTGTAAATACTGTATATATTTCTATAGACTTAGGGGTGAGTCACTATTTTCTCTCCTTCAACATTAGTATGATTGCATGGTTAAGATTATAGAACTAGGAATCCTCACTGTTTTGACTATATTCTGTTGTATTTGCTTCTATACTATTACTAAGCTATTTTAGCTCTCTTACATGCCTATAATACTGTATCCTATTGTGCTTTTTTTTTTATGTACCTTGTTATGTTATATTTGTACTAGTACATAATGGAGCTTTTCTCCTTGGGCCTCTGCTGAAAATGGACATATATCCAGCCAGACTAGCCCGGTCAACAAATGTAAAATAAATAAATAAATAAATGTGTGGCCAGCAGGTACAGCATGCTTTGATAGGTATCTGCACATGTGCATGCGATGGCCTCTGCACCAATTGGTGGCCACCGTTTGGTAATTGCATGCAGCCTGCTGTATGGCAATTGCAGTACTCACTGTTATAGCAACCCAATGCTATAAATTGCTATGTCAGGTAGGCGTAGCCCTTTCAGCTTTCCAGAGTGGGGACCATGCTTGTTTGCTGTGGAGACTGTTGTGTAAGCCAGAAGGTTGGTATAGTTCTTATATCTGATGCTTGGTGTGTAGCCAGTGATATAATTGTTGTACTCAGACCTGAATGTTACCACTTACACTACACAGTTGTCAGTGTAGAATTGTACTCACCCCTACATATGCTAACAGAAGATACATGGAAGTATGTAGTTTCTTTTCTACTTATACAATTTGCTGCCATACAAAAGTAGTTATTGAGATGTATTCATTTGGCACATGCACTGTTTGTGAACTGCTATACTGTGAATATTTATTCGCACACACTCAACTGTGTGGGGGTTGTGAAGTGCTGCTGTAACAGTATTTACTGCTAGAATGTCTGGTTCTGTTATCACAGTCATGTAATGCAGTTCCACAACAACTGCTGGTATAGTTCCACAGAACAGGTTTTGTGTTATGGCATTCCTACCTCTCCTTTATTTCACACATTCTGATGCATGATATATATATTTCAGCAACATCTTAATGTATATCTACTGTGGCGTAGTAGTACTTCATGTATTCTAGTGTTTCCAAGGTCCCGGATTTGAGACTGGCAGTGGTGTTTTATTTTGCTGCTGAGCAGAACAAGGCCCCTCATATGCAGGGTGACTAAGGCACTTTTAAGCAGTTGTAAGCAGGTTTGCACGGGTTTGCTCAACGCTTAGCAATACTAAGCTAAGCGCACACATGCGCACACTTGCTCAAACCCACTTACAATGGCTTAAAAGTGCTTACACCCGCTAAACCCTGTGCTCATTTCTTTGAAAGAAAAGAAAATGGGGAGATAGGAAAGTGGTGAAAAAGGGGTCACAAAGAGGGAAAGACAGTAGGGAAAACAGCTCGGGATGTGCAGGATGGGTGTAGGGAAGGTCCAGAGTTGCCCATTTCTTTAACAGCAACAGCTGTGCATATACTTGTAATTTGGAGGGAATTTTGAACCCTTACCTCCCTGAGAGAGGGGTTAGGACAACGAAGTATGTTGTACTGCCAATTGAATTTCAGTGTCTGTGTCCGGCGGACATTTGTGTAAAATGGGCAGCTATGTGTAGGGTGTCATTTTTTTGCAGGATCAGATTGCCCTTTTTTTTTTTTTTTTTTTTTTTTTTTCAGGTGAGAGTGGAATGTGAGGTAGGGGAAGTAGGTATGTTGTGGGAGGTAGGGTGGGGAGGTAAACAGACAAGACAAACAAGACACATACAGGGGCGGAATATGACACATGGGGTGGTTGAACACAATTGACGGGGAAGAATGTTTGGAAATCGCAAGCCCATGAGCCCACAGATGGTAACATTGGAACTGAGATCCCCACCCATGGGCAGTCACCACTGCACCTTCACAGACCCGAGGGTGACTGTGCTGGGGACTGCGTAGGAGGGGCAGGCTCACCCATGAGTCACGCCACTCTTGCCTCGAGCTGGTGTAGAGGATCAGTGACTGTACGCTTGATCTCCCTACACACCACAGCCCGGACCATTCAGAGGGTGATGGGTGGCCCTCCTCTGGCCATGCTTGCAGGGGCCACTGGAGGAGGAGGTGCTGGGCTGGGCACAAGACATGCTGGTGCCAGGTGCCATCGCCAGCTGAGGTGGGAGAGGAGGGTCCACTGGGACCGGCCTTCCCATACTTTCTATGTTTAGCAGGAATTAATGACAATATGGGTTAGTAACAGACAACAGCATTCCAAATTAGTTGCAACAACATGCAGTAGTATTCCCATTAACCCAACACACAAGATTTCCAACAGGTGAACAGCAAGCATAACACATGCATATTTAGAACAACAGTGGACATTCCAACGGCATGCAGGGTTGATTGGTGGCAACAGCCACCAAGTTTGAGGTATGTGAACAGGGCACATGCATCAAAGTACATGCAGATATTTATAAACCAGTAGGACATATGTCCCAACAAAGGTTTTCAGATTACACATACCCATTTAGTTGTGGAATGGCATTATTTATGACCATAAAGTAGGGTGTAAAAAGATCACTCCATTAACAACTTATATATACTTTGAACTTTACTCTACATTCCTACTGACTGCAGGTATATATCCCCTACATGTATTATTACACTAGGCAGTGTCCATTAAATTGTGAAATGGGTTTTGATAGTTGTTTATATACCTGACCTGTATCTGACATACAAACTGTTCAAGATGCAGATGTTACTGCTATGTATTTCTATATTTCATTTATATTCATATATCTACATATCTGGCTGTCTTCAAGTGACATTATCAGCTACATTTCTACAGACCCCTACACTTCTAGCAGAACACTGACATTTGTGGGGTACACAATCACAAGCTAGTCATGTGCCAGATTAACTTGTACATGCTAGCCATGAACCAACAGTTGAGGACTGTATATATGCTTAAGAGCTACTGGCATTCCCTTCATCCACTTTATTTGGACCTACACAAGTGTGGATTGACAGCACTTAATACAACTGTACTATTTACATACTGCAAGGGTACAACAACATATCAAAGAAAGTGACACGGACACAGTCCAGGAATTATACCTTTATTAATAGCATTACACACTTTTGTAGTGGATCTCTCATTCATTTCATATGTTGGTGCATGCAGAATACTTTTATTCCAGACTTTTTATACCTTTATTAATGGGTTACAACACTTTTTCACACTCTCTCACTTATTTTCTATTACAATACATGCAGAGACTTTATTACAGACTTATTATACCTTTATTAATGGGTTACAACACTCTTTGTCAGGCTCTCTCAGTTATTTTATATGATAATACATGCAGAATAATTACTAACCTGCCTGGTGGTGCAGCCTTAGCAGCCTATCTGCATAGGCTTGCTGATTCGCAGCATGGACACCTGCAGCTGTGAAGTAAATGAAGGGATATTGAGACGTACCTATCCATTATTTAGACTACAATAGCATTTCTTACGTACTTCATTCCATGGCTACCTACTCAGTAGTGGGGCATCTTGCATGTCACAGGCCTCCAGTATCCATCGGTTCAGTTGGTCCTGCTTCTGTCTCTTCAGGCCTGCATGGTGGTGACGGACCTGCTCACCAGTCCGAGGGATGCCTGTGGCACTGGTAAGATCATGAGCTATCCAGTTCCAAGCCTCGGCTTTGTACTCCATTCCTTGGAACTGGCCCTGCAGGAGTCTTGACTCATGATGGTGGGCAAGGAGTCAAACCATGTATTTTGACTCCTCGATGCCCCACCGTTGCGCTCAAAAGCGAGAACCCTCTCCAGCACCAGCCATTCTGACTGCAGATGGGAGCTACAACCAGTTATGGAGTGTATTCCCGCCTATCGAGCTTAAATATGCCTCATTTCCCACGCTTATTTGTGATTGGCCGTTTTTGAAAAATCTCAGCTAACAGCAAACCTGCCTTGCAATGGTTAAACTTCCATTTATAAGTATATGTATGCTGACTGTGCATGTTTATGCTATGCTGTCATGGCTTGGTGGTTCAGTACTTTGTTTATGGTGCACAGTGTCCCGGGTTCGAGCCTTATCATTGCTTTTTATTTTACTACTGTCCAGATAGGCTAGGGGGTGTGGCTGTGTTTAGGCGACTTTGCTCAACTTTGCCCTACGTTGCTCCACGTTGCCCGACGTTGCCCGACAGTGTGCTGGTTAGCACAGTGCACAAACCTATTGGGCTAGGTACAGCGCTGCTTAGCTATGGGCAACTATATTGCACTAGGTGAAGCACTGCTTAGCTAGGGGCAACTATATTGCGCTAGGTAAAGCACTGTTTATCTATGGGCAAATATATTGCACTGGGTATAATGCTGCTTAGCTATGGGCAATTATATGTCAATATCCTTAATGCTGCTCACCTTCTTATATTTATATATATATATATATATATATATATATATATATATATATATACATTTTATTCACTAATACATAGGCCATTTCAATGCTTTTTACTAAAATTTCATTCATATATGTCAGGAATTGTTTTATATACTAATTTAAGACATAAAATTGAAAGGGGTGTGGTGGGACTAGAACTGGGAATGTCTTCTCTTTGTGCGAAGGCTCTACCACTATGCTATTTGGCTTAATTTGCATGAGTTTTCTTATTATTCTCTTCGATGTCGACATTGCTAACTGTAGCTAAGCAATGGGCACACCCTCGTAAACACGCGCAAATACAGGTAGCTATATCGGGAATTTCAAAAATAATTTGAAGGTTTAAATTTTACATTTACAAAGGGGTTTGGTATGTGGGGATGTGTAGTGTTTGCTATGTGTACATTTCAGCGGACTCGCTCATTGCACTTGTCATTTTCACATTTCTATGGTTGCAGGGGTGTGGATATTTGGACTGCTCGGCAGTCCGACACGCCCCCTGCACTCTTACACACTTCATGTTAGCCTTCCAGTTCAGTCAGTGTGCCCTCATGAATATGCATGGCGTGCTGACGTCTTCCTGTTACACTGCTGTTTCTGTGTAAGACTTACTTAGTCTTATAGGGAGGATTACTGAATCCCCCCCCATTATCTAATAATCCTTCCTGCTCATGCCTTAGAAGCAAACCTCCTTAAACAACGCACACAACACAGACTCCTAGACTGGTATATGTTAAGTACACTAGCCAGTCACAAAAATAGTGTAAACTACACTGTCTGCAAATTAATTTACTGTATCAAAATCTGGGTGTTTCCACTGTCATAACATCTTATCCTATGTAATGTTTTCCTAATGCATTATCAATGTAAGCCTATACATTTGTAAATTGTAAAATGTATTATTACTATTATATTTGTAATACTTTAAAATCTAACTTTATCTCTTTTTGTAACACTTTATCTCTTACTGTAATACTCTGAGGAGCTTTTCTCCTCGGGCCTCCACTAAAAATGGGTCTTTGACCCAATGGACCTTCCCGGTCAACAAATGCTAATAAATAAAATAAATAAATAAAATACTGGTGCAGAAGTGTGTGTTGAACATGGCTTGTACAGTACTGAGCTTCAAGTATGTGTCTACAGTGTACCCTACTAGAAAAAAACAGAAATGTACATAAACTATATACCTGTGCAAATGTATGTTTTAATATCAGAAGATGGAACATACAGAGTTAACATGTAAAACTTCAAGAAGATATGTTGAAATTAAAGTGTTTTACAATTGTGTTATCTCTCAGTTTCAGTTCAATAGCAGACACAATGTCTAAAGCTAGAAGATTTTGCATTGTCCTGAAACAGAAATAATTACTAGGTTTCAAATGTAAAAGCATTTTATTGTTTTACAACTACCATGTTCTGCAAACTTCTGAGAGATAGATATACACTTCTCACACAGAGATGTTAAAATTGCGTTACGTTTCTGTTAGCCTGGGAACTGAAGGCAGGTGATAAACAGTGATGTCATCCAAGCTGACCCAGCAGTAATGGTTGATATTAATTTAAGAACTCTCTCAGAGAGAGACTTTGCATTTTATAACTTGTGTTGGACCTAAAAATAGTCAGCATTTCTGCCTGCGTGTTGTTTGCAAGTAAAAATTTTAGGACATATTATCTCTTTTAGATATAGATAGGAATATAGTAAAGATTAGTTTAGATGTTTTCTGCATTTATTTGAGACAGTCCTGCAATGTTGTTTTAAAATATTTCCTGTTTTTTTTAAACTCTGAAGTAACTGTTTGTTTTCTGAGTATTGACTTGTTCTTTTATTATTTATTATTAAATATATTAAAACCTACTTTTGTGGCTGATGTTTGTGAGACATATTTAAGCTCTGAGAGTACTTGCCTATGTATTTGGTGACACTGTACAGGCCACTTCTAAATAGCCTTGCTTTGTCAACTACTATTTGGATTAATAGTAACATTACACAGTAGGATCGGACACCCTTTGTAAGGGCCTTATAGTAGCTGATAAGTAAGGGTAGCTGGTGGCATCTGGTACTACCTTATTGTCTGGGTAGAAGGGGGCATAGCTAGTAAACCTGTGTCAGCATTTCCCATGTGTGTGCTTGTGTGCTTGTATATCCATCAATTCCTGAAGTGTGTGTGTGTGTGTGTGTCATCTACTTGGGCAGGGACATGAAGCACTGGTTGGACAGAGAGGGTGCTGGAGATCTTAGCTTGGCTACTTGGCTGAGATCCTAACCCTATAGCTGTGCCAGTGGGGAGTCTTATTGAGGATCTGGAGAAAAAGTGAGAAACCAGCCCCAGACTGACTGTGCTCTCTGTGTGTTCTTAAGGGAAATTGCACATTACTGTGTTTGTACTTGTCATCCTCCCATGATGTACATCCCTTACTGTTACCAGTGGTGAGAATTGAGGCTCCTTGATTACTGGACCAGTGCAGGAGTGTCCCATATTAATTGGTGGACAGTGGTGGGATATCCACATCACATATTAATTGGTCGATAGTGGTGAGTTAGCCACATCACATATTAATTGGCTTGTAGTGGTGTGGATATTGAATTCCTGTAGCCTGTGTACAGTGGTCACTGAGGGTGTTTGTACTCTCAATCAGCCATGCAGTGAACATTCAGAGTTCATATCACAATTGTTTCATTTTTTTGTTAGCTTAGTTAGTCAGGGAGAGCAGGCAAGCATGTCAACAGAGGAGTATGGCAAGCTGACAAGCAGTCAGTTGGCTGAAATGTGCCAGGCTAAAGGACTGGTGAATGCCAACCTGACTAAAGTAGATGTGATTGCAGCTTTAGTCACAGCTGCATCACAGAATAGCAACCAGGAGGACAATCAGACTAGCCTTGGAGCTGTACAACTCTCACAAAATGAACAGCTCGGCCTTTTCAAAGAGGACTTAAAAATCCGTCTGGAGTTAAAGAGACTTGAGTTGGATGCAAAGCATTTGAAAATAGAAGCAGAAGAGAAACTGCAACATCTGAAGGCTGAGGAAAATGAGAAACTGTGATGCTTGGAAGCTGAGGAGAAGGAAAGGCAGAGGCAACATGCAAAGGAGATGCTGACTCTTCACCAAAGTCATGGAGGTAATGGGGAAGGGAGAAACCGAACTCCAGAAGCAACACAGGTCAGTAAATTTCTTTCACAATTTACAGAGGGTGATAATTTTGATAGTTTCATTCATATGTTTGAGAAGGTATGTAAACAGTATAATCTTGACCGAGGGTCTGGGTATGGTTCCTGGGGTTCCTATCATATAGTCGAACTTTTACAAGTTCAAACTTCATAACATCGAAACCATAAGTTTGAATTTGCAAAAGTTGGAACGTGCCAATGGAAATCTCCATAAGTGGAGGTTTCCATTTTGTTCAATGGGGTGCGATCTCCTAGTTGGTATATTTAAGTAGTGGAGCTGTGGGGGTGCAGGGGGGCTTGCCCCCTGCTTAAAACAATTTATTTTGTTTTCCGTTCTTTTTTTTTTTTTTTTTTTTTTGTTTTTTTTATCCATAGTTGAAGTTTTGTAACTTCGAACATAATGGTTCGAACATTACATGTTCAAAGTTATAAGACTTTGACTATGTGATATAGACCCCAGTTCCTGACCCCCTTACTCCATGGTAAAGCTGTAACTGTTATTTCTGAACTGTCTGATACTGATTGTTTAAATTATAATATTGTAAAAAACTGTTTGCTAGAATGTTTTAAATTAACACCTGAAGCTTACAGGAAAAAGTTTATTGAGCATAGACGTAATGCAGATGAAAGGGTGTGTGAATATATTGCTGAATTAAGCACTTATTTTCATAAGTGGGTGAGTTGATGTCAGGTCACAACTTTTGAAGGGCTGGCAGACCTTTTGGTGAGGGAACAAGCCCTTAACACTTTGCCTGAGGACATGAGAATTAGGTTAGCTGATAGACAATGCACTACTGCAGATGAGTTGGGGAAGAAGGGAGACCTATACTTAGCAAGTAGGGCATCACTGCACAGGAGATGGACACCCAGTGCTGCTCATGGGTCTAAAGGAACCCATGTTGGGCAGCCCAGACTGCTCAACAGAGTCTGCCAGTAGCAGAGGAAGCCACTATTCCAGGTACACATCCAGAACCAAGGGTTAAATTTTATAAATGCAACCAGTAGGGCCATGTAGCATATAGATGTCCACTGAGTAAAGGTGGGGAACATAAAGTGGGAGAGCCAGTAACTGGAAATGACAAAATGCCAACAGTAGGTTGTCTCAAGACAACAAGGGTACCAAACTACTACAAGAGGTTATATCCTATCTTAGTGAATAGGAAAGAGGACATTGCTAAGAGAGACACAGCCTCTGACCTAATCATTGTGAAGCCTGAAATAGTTAGAAAGGAGCACTACTTGCCTGGGCAGTTTACTCCAGTCAGAGTTTTAGGAGGGACTCCATCCCAAAAACCTTTGTCTAGGGTTGACCTTGACTGGGGGGGGGTGGAAAAGGAAGGCAGCAAGTAGGTGTGTTTGAGGATATCCCTGCAGATGTCCTGATAGGGAATGATTTTGATAATCCAGTGCCATGTGTGCATGCAGTTGCATGCAACCAGGCTTGGAGACAATTATGTGGGTCTGGTAGCCTGGGGGAGACCCAGACAGACCAAACACTTGCAGCCAAGACTGGTGAGATAGTTACTTCAGGGAGAGAGCTACCCTGAAGCAGTGAGACTGAAGGTGAGCCACAGCTGCTTGCGGGTACTGATGTGCCCTTGGACAGAGTGACTGCAAGGGCAGAGGTGAGTAGTAGTACCCAGGCTGACAGTGAGGCACCACAGTCAGGGAATACCAGATTTTCTGTGGAAGGGGTTCTGGGAAGGGTTACTAAGAGAGAGTTGAGGCAGGCTCAGCTCTCAGACCCTAGTCTGAGGGAAGGAGCTAGTGAGGCACCTGATTCTCAAGGGAAGGGGGAAATCTGTATACCTGGACAAAGGATTACTATACAGAAAGTGGACCCCTGAGGGGGGCTAGAGAGTGAGAAAATACAGCAGTTGGTAATGCACAGAGCCTACTGTTTGGCACTTCTAGCCATAGCCCATGATATTCTCTTTGCAGGTCATATGGGCATAAAATGTACAAAGAGACATATTATGCAGAACTTCTACTGGCCTAGGATTTCCAGAGATGTAAAAGGGTACTGCAGGACCTGTGAGCAGTGCCAAAAGGTAGGCAAGGTAGGAGACAAGGTGAAAGCTCTTTTGATGCCTTTGCCTGTGATTGAGGAGCCATTTCAGAGGGCAGAATTGGATATTGTATCCTCTGATTACCCCAAGTTCCATAGCAAAAAAGAATATCCTACTGGTAGTGAATTATGCTACCAGATACCCTGAGGAAGTGGCTCTGTCCTCCACTGAGGCAAGAAAAGGTGGCAAATCCTTTGTTAGAGATTTTCAGAATGGTAGATTTCCCAAAAGAAATACTGACTGACAGAGGTGCCAATTTCATGTCAGACCTGCTGGCTTGTCTCTGGAAGTACTGTGGAGTGAAACACCTAAAGACCAGCCCTACCATCCCCAGACTAATAGTCTTGTTGAGAGGTTAAGGTCTACACTCAATATGATGCTACGGGCATTTGCAGACCATTTTAAGAGGGAATGGGAGAAATATTTTCCCCATCTGTTGTTTGCTAACAGAGAGGTGCCCCAGGAATCCACAGGTCTTTCACCCTTTAAGTTGTCGTGTGGGCATAAGGTGAGGGGTCTTCTAGATTTAATTTGAGATGAGTGGGAGGCTGTGTGAATCCCACAAGGAGTCTGTTGTGGCATATGTCCTAAACCTCAGGACAAGGCTCAGGGAACTCATGGGCTTGGCCCAGGAGAACCTGGCAGAAGCCCAACAGCAGACAATTGTCTGGAATGACAGGAATGCTTGAGTTAGAGAGTATGCTGTAGGTAGCAAATAGTGGTTCTTATTCCTGTCAGACACAACAACCTGCGGGCAGCCTGGGAGGGACCCTACAAGCTAGTAAGGAAGGTCAGTGATGTTAACTACATAGTAGAACTGCTAGACAGGAGGCAGGGGCACAAATTGTCCCATGTTAACATGATGAAACCATACCATGATGGGGAGGCCCTTGTGCTGAATATTTGCAGTGGATGGCAGGAGGAGTATGAGGGGGATCTGGTGACTGATCTCCTCAGTGAGGCTTGGACTGATATCTCAGTGGTAGCAATGTCCCAGCAGCTAATCCCTACTAGGTTCAAGAAATCCAAGCAGTGTTACAGGAGTCTGGTGGCATGTTCACTGGGAAACCAGGGTGCACCCATCTGTGCAGCACCATATGGATACAGGACCCCAAAGGCCTGTTTAGCAGGCCACTTATAGGGAGCCTGAGAGAATCAAACAGACTCTGAGGGAGGAGATACAGGAAATGTTTGAACTAGGGGTAATTCAGGAGTCCAACAGTCCCTGGGCCTACACAGTGGTGTTGGTACCAAAGAAGGATGGCAGCACCAGGTTCTGTGTGGACTACAGAAAATTAGTCACGCAGAGTCAGATGCTTGCCCCCATGCCTAGTACAGATGAATTCCTAGAGCAGCTGGGTGGGGCTAAGTATCTTACCACTACTGATCTTATCAAGGGTTAATGGCAGGTGCCCTTGACTCCCAGTGCTAGAGAGAGGTCAGCCTTTGTGACTTCTTTTGGCTTTTTTAAGTTCCCAAAGATGCCTTTTGGATGAAAAATGCCCCGGCAACTTTCCCGAGATTGTATCCTAGCAGGAGCAGGTGATTTTGCCCTTACTTACCTAGATGATATTGTCATCTACAGCCATTCTTGGCAATAGCACTTTCAACATGCCAGGGAGGTGCTGGGTAGACTACAGAGGGCAGGGTTGACCATTTAGCCCAGCAAATGTCAGGTGGGTAGGGCAGATGTCTCCTACCTGGGACATAGAGTGAGGAGTGGTAAGATCAGACCAGAACCTGTCAAAGTGGAAGCCATTCAGACATGGCCTGCCCCTGTTACCAAAAAGCAGGTGAGGGCATTCTTAGGGACAGCAGTGTACTATAGAAAGTTTGTCCCCAGTTATAGTACAATAGCTGCTCTCCTCACAGACCTGACAAGGAAAAACAGGCCAGATAAGATAGTGTGGATCCCAGCATGTGAGCAGGCATTCCAGAAGCTTAAAGGAGCTCTGGGAAGACCCCCTATGTTAGCAAGTCCAGATTACAACAAATAATTTGTTGTGCAGGTGGATGCTTCAAACCATGGGGTGGGGGCTGTACTTAGCCAGGTTTCCTCAGAGGGAGAAGAGCACCCAATGGTTTATCTCAGTCGTAAACTCCAACCCAGGGAGGAATGCTATGCAGTTGTAGAAAAGGAATGCTCAGCCATAGTGTGGGTACTGATGAAACATAATCCTTATCTGTATGGAAGGAAATTCACTGTAGTTACAGACCACAATTCCTTAACATGGCTACATTGAGCCAGCCAGCAAAATACCAAGTTACTAAGGTGAAGCCTAGGGTTGCAAGCATATGATATGACAGTGCAACACTGCAGTTAGGTTAGCAATGCCAATGTAGATTGGCTCTCAAGAGAGAGAATGGGGTAAGATATTCTCAGATAGGCTCAACCCTCTCAAGTAACATTTCTCAAGGGCCACTTGAAAAACTTGCTTGAGTTTTCGGGGGGGGGGGGATTGTAACACTGCCAGTCCAGCTATCTGGAATTTTGTACATAATCATATGTCATTTGCGAATATTAATATGATTCATATGCTTGTCTTACAAATGTAAGAGAACTATATGTTATGCGTATATTAAACTACTGGTGCATAAGTGTGTGTTGAACAGGGTTTGTGCAGTACTTAGCTTCAAGAATGTCTCCACAGTGTACCCTACTGGAAAAGAACAGAAATGTAAATAAACTATATACCTGTGCAAATGTGTGTTTTAATAGTAGAAGCTGGAGCATGCAGAGTTAACTTGTAAAACTTCAAGAAACTAATTTGAAATTAAAGTGTTATACAATTGTGTAGCTCTCAGTTTCAGTTCAATAGCAGACACAATGTCTAGAGCTAGAAGTGTTTGTATTGTCTTGAAACAGAAATAATTAATAGGTTTCAAATGTAAAAGCGTTTTTTTTTTTATTTTACGACTTCCATGTTCTGCAAACTTCTGAGAGATATGTACTTCTCACACACACACAGATGTTAAAATGCTGTTAGGTTTCTGTTAGCCTGCGAAATGAAGGCAGGTGACAAAGAGTGATGTCATCCAAGGTGACCCAGCAGTAACGTTTGATATTAATTTAAGAACTCTCTCAGAGAAAGACTTTCCATTTTGCATGTTGTCTTGCACTTAGAAACATCCACTCAGTACTTCTGCCTCTGTGTTGTTTGTAAGTAAGACTTAGGGCATAGTATCTCTTTTAGATATAGATAGGACTATAGTCAAGATTAGTTTAGATGTTTTCTGTATTTATTTGAGACTGTTCTGCAATGTTGTTTCAAAATATTTCATGTGATTTTGAACTCTGACGTAACTACATTTGTTTTCTGAGTATTGTCTTGTTCTTTTATTATTTATTATTAAATATATTTAAACCTATAACTATGGCTGATATTTGTGAGACATATTTAAGCTCTGAGAGTGCTTGCATATGTATTTGGTGACACTGTACAGACCACTCCTAAATAGCCTTGCTTGTTCAGACTACCATTTGGATTAATAGTAACTTTACACAGTAGGATCAGACACCTTTTGTAAGGGCCTTATAGTAGCTGATAATTAAGGGTGGCTGTTGGCAGCTGGTAAAATCTTATAGAGTGGGAAAAAGGGAGCATAGCTTGTTAATCTGTGCCAGTTTTTCCCAGGTATGTTTGTTTGTATATCAATCAAATCTCAAAGTGTGTGTGTGTCAGCTACTTGGTCAGGGACATGAAGCACTGGTTGGACATACATGGTGCTGGAGATCTTAGCTTGGCCATTCGACTGAGATATTAACCCTATAGCTGTGCCAGTGGGGAGTCTTATTGGGGATCTGGAGAAAGAGGGAAAAAACAGCCTAAGACTGACTGTGATCTCTATGTGCTCTTAAGGGAAATTGCACTTTACTGTGTGTGTACTTGTCATCCTCTCATTGTGTACATCCCTCACTGTTACCAGTGGTGAGGATTGAGGCTCCTTGATTACTGGGCTGGGGAGTCACACCTTTATCAGAAGAAATCTGGACAAAGACAAAAATAATGGTGGGAAAGGCCCAAAAATAGGACTGAATTTTAAATATTGCTCCTATAAATTTAGAAAGTGGCTAAAATAAAATGGTTTGTGTTATCATGTAATTTCTGAAGGATATGACATCTGAAACTCAAATGTCTGTCATTATTTAGTGAATTCAATCTTCACTAATTTGCCAGAACACCAATATTTTTATGAGGAACAGCCCAAAAATATGGAACAAACATCTGGACAGTTGACAGGTATAAAACACAAACACTCATAATAACTATCTGGCTGTCAGAAAGACACACACACTACACCCACCACACATCATAGACCCTAGTCACCAGGCTGAATAAGGAGAAAATAACTATCAGTTGCCTATCAGTGGCTGGAATCTGCCATGATATGAATACTCTCAAGTTATTGCATTACAAGTTCCAGTATGACTCAGTTGTAGTCCATGTGGGTGTAAATGACCTGAGGCATACCTCCCTAAGCTATATGAAGAGAAACATTATGGAGTTTTTGAACTATGGGTTACAAGCTTGTATGTGCCTAGCACTGAGTGGCATTCTGCCTTCAGCAAGGATGATGCCACAATATGAACAGAAGATGACTGACTTTAATAATTGTCAATGTTCTTGGTGTCATTCTAGTGGGATACATTATTTGCTACTGTGGGAGGATGTTGCTTTGCTAAAGATGGTCTTCATCTGTTCTCAGTAGGCTTTTGAATATTTGCTAAAACATTGCCCCCCCTCCATAGAGACTTTTTTAGGCAATGAAAAATTGAGAAACCTTCCAATATAGCAAATTCTATCTAAGGAAATTTAAAGGTGTTACTGTTCAATGCCAGGAGTCTAAACACGAAGGTCCATTCCTTCCAAGTTCTCCTGACCTTGGAGAATAGAACGTCTGTGCAGTTAGCGAGACATGATTTAAAGCTATAGAGAGTACCCTGGCAGTACTAGGCTTCGGTGTATTCCATACATTTACGCCAGCAGCTGCACTGACAGGGACTAAAGGCTGATGTGTCTCAATCTGCATTAGTAATAAACATACTTTTAGTTTGGGTAAATAGGATAATGCATTGGAGTTCCTCTATGTCCAGATTATCACAGATAAAGTCCCATATCATGTCCTAGCAAACTGTAGGCTATCCTCTGTGTCGCATGAAACCCATAGCCCCAATTTAGACCTATTGGAGATACTTAGCATTCAACCAAATACCATACTTATAGTGTACTTTAATTAGTCCTCTATAAACTAGGATTCCTATATGACCCCAAATTTGCAGGTGCAGAAATTCCTAGACTTTGTAAACAAAAACACCCTGGACCATTTAGTGCACACCTACTAGAGGTGCTAATATGTTGGATGTGGTACTCACAAATATGCCGTGTCATCTCTGGTAAGATCAGACCACAAAGCAGCCTACTATGAAATGAGTGAAATCTGTAACCACATCAAACTCTGTAACAGTTACAAACTACTCCAAGACAAAATACCTTTAATTAAGTACTAACCTGTCAAAATTCTAAACCCCTCCAAACTCAGATAACACAAGAGCCTATGAGGAATTATACAACAGTCTCCCAAACTGTTGGTAAATGGAGCCATATTCATGGCACAGAGAGATAAAGCAAATCTTCTAGCTGACAAATTCAGGTCTACCTTTACCCCTGTCTCAAACCCCAGCTGCCCCAAGGAAATAACATCTAACATAATTCCTCCAACTATCATTAGGTAGCAGGTCTTAGATGTGCCCTCTAAGGCCAAAAATGCAGTTTCGATGGAATATCCCAGTATGTCTCCTAAATAGCCTGAAATATTACCTATGAGGGCCACTTGTGTCGCTATTCAAAAATAGCTAGTACACAGGCTTCATGCCATGCAAACAGAAGACTGCAACAGTCGTCCTTCTGCACAAGAGCATATCATTACTGGATCCAGGGAACTACAAACCCATTAGTCAGACTAGTCTCATATGCAAAACCATGGAAAGAATTATCATGAAAATTATAAATAATGACATAGGAAATCTTCAGACATTGTACCCAACCTAGCCTGCTTTAATCAAAGTCAAGTCATGGATAAGGGCAAAATGGTGCATACTGCCTATCTTGACCTAGTTAAAGTTTTTGATACAATAGCCTACTTGGACATTGTAAACAAACACATGGAAGTAGGCATAAACATGTATTTAGATCACTGAATAGCCAGCTGTCTCACAGACAAGACCTAGAAAGTTAGGTTTGGGTAGATCACCTCCACAAAGAGCTGATCACAAGTGGGGTCCCCCAGGGCTCTGCGCTAGGTCTGGTACTCTTTGGCATCTATTTTTCGGAAGTCAAGGCCAATGTCAAGGGCCTCTGGTTTACCAAGTTTACTAATGATTACACGCTGGAAGCAATCATAGAAACCACCATATGCTAACATCTTACAGGAACATCTAACACAGATGAATGACTGGTGCCAAAACATGGCTTAAAAACTCAATGCCAACAAATGGATAATAGTAACTTTTGGGAAGTAAGCCTCCCAGGGAAACCATCTCATTGACAAATTACAGGTAGATTAGAGGTACATTATAGGTAGATATAGTAGTCAGGGATTTGGGGGCTCATGTAGATAGTAACTTGAATTTCAACCAACATGTATCTAAGGTTGTAAGCAAATAATTCTATGTCACTCAACTTATAAGTAAGAGCATAACATCTATTTCCAATGAAGTCATAGTGCCATTGTACTCAGCCATCATCAGCCCCATTATTGAGTATAACACCATTCAGTACATACCTGGCCAGGCACATGCAACAACTGGAATGTCCACAGAGGTCCCTCACAAAAAATGCATGGAGTAAACACAATGCCCTATGCAGATCACTTTAAAGCCCTATCTCAGTACTCCTTTACCTGCAGACTGCTGAGAGGCAGTTTATGCCTGGCATATAAGGCATTCTTGGAGCAAACTCTGATGGACCTTTTTCATAGCCACAAAACAAACAGCATCATAACTACTAGATCTAAGGATGCTATGTTGCTTATGGCTTAAATAAGACATGTTATAGGGGCAACCAAGTATCTCAGAAAATCCACATTCTACGGAATAGGCTTCCCATCCATGTGAAACAGAGCCCTTCCCTAATCCTATTCAAGTACATCCTAGACCATTGGATGGGAATATTGGAAATTCACTCCTGGTCTGACACCTATGTTTTTGATAGACAGAGACAGCCATTAAATCATGAGCTAAATAACATGTACCTTTAAAATAACCTGAAAGGCACAAATTTAAGTTGCATCTCTAGGCTTATAAAGGCCCCACTGGTCATTAACCTAGAATACACTTAAGAACCTATGAACCTATGTACATGCAGACTGTCTGACACTACCTTGTTATCTTTTCAGAGGTTACTGTTGATGTTTCATTATAGATATCTTGGATGATGATTGAGAAGGACATTTGGCCACATATGTTTGCTGGCTCTGCTGTTTGATATAATGGAACTTGACCAGAAGTTTGGAAACCAGTCTTACTTTCTTGGTGATTTGTTCTTCAGGTATTGCACTTCAGTGATTCTTATAGTCAAAGAGTTGGTGCTTGATGGCAAATAGCACAAGCTTTATTTATGTTAGCAGCTCATTCTAGACCAGGTCTTAACAGCACACATTTTCTCCTACTTCTACATGTAAAATGGCAATTTACTTTTAAAAAATGTAAGAAATGTAAATCACACTTTAGGAAAAAAATATTTTGCTACACAGCATTTTTTATCAGTACAGTTGTGGATATGATTTGCAGGCATGGACTGTTGCTTATTCACTCTTCACTGATGTTTATATCCATAGTAGTCCGGCCAACATTTTTATCTCATATTAGTTTTAATATTAGGAAATTTCCTTCTTCACATAGCAATTGCAATTTATGGTTGTTATGAGCACAAATATTCTACAGAATACTATGCTCTTTTAGAAATTATAAAAACTTATTTTTAAAACATACTAGACATTAGTCAGTATTTTCTCAGTTTGCAGGACTTCAGTGTACATATTACCGAACTGTTTGCCAGTTGTTGTTTTTTTTTTTTTTTTTTTTTGCACCTGTTTTCTTAGGCTTGGTTAAAATAATAAAACAAATCAGAAGTGGAGATTTTGTTTCGTACATAATAAAACAGAGACAAATACACTGGTAAGTAACTTTAGGCAGCATGATGCCAGGGAATATTCTTGGGCTAGGCTTATATAGGCTCCAGGACCGTTACCCTAGTACACACCTATGAACACTTTATAGCATACTGGTTTTAGTAAAATAAGGGCTTTAGAATCATGAAATAGTTTAATTAACATCTGTTCTCAGTTGAGGTGTGAACTCAGCACATGCCTTCAGCCACTGGATACAATTTACTTCAAAAGTTATCACAATCTATTCTACACAACTGCTTTACATCAGGAGCATAAGATGCATTTTGAAGGCTTGCAGCCTGTCAGCCTTAGCTGATATATTTAATGTGATCCTGGTGACTCTAATTACAGCAGCAGCCAGCACTGGACCTGAACTCAAGGGCATATGCTTCATGTCCTTTTACTTGTAAATGTCTTATACAAATTTGTTTTTAACCTTGCAAGAAATATTAACAGTATATCAGCAAAATAGTTTGCTGCACAGCAGTTTACATTATTACATTAGTGGGCATGTGCAAGGTCAGGCAATTCATTTGATCTGACTACTGTTAACATTACAGAATATTTTCATATTTATCCTCCATTAGTCTTTATTTTTTTTCTGAAAAGAGTACTCATTATTCACATTGGAACATTAATAAGTAGTATAAGACTATTATCTAGAGAACAGAGAACCTCTGGTCATTTAAAATATTTTCCAAATTATTTCCATAAAACCATAGATAATTCATCTTTAATATCTTAATCTGCAGGACTTTCATTTACCACATGAAAGTGCTTTACAGTTTTTCTGACCTGGTTTACTAAATTATGATGTCAAACTAACTTAGGAGTGCAAATTCTATTTTATAAGTCTAGAATAATTAATGCAGAATGTACGTTATCACCGTTACTCACTAATGTGTATTTTCCACATCTGAAATGCTGTTCACTGCCATTTTCTAACTCATCTCACTTCTCTTACTTTCAGATTGCAGAGACATTATTCTTAGAATAAAGCACACTACAAACACCCAAAGGCAAAACTGGCAACAAGAAATTGTTAGGAATAATAGCTATATATAGTAGCCTCCTTGCTGAATGAGTACACTGACTCCCCCTACTCTAGACAGCTACTACCACATGTCCTGTAAATGCTGTCTGCATAGAAGTGAGCTCCTGTTAAAACAAAATACACTTTACTAAACCCCAGACAAATGGTGGGTTTCCCTAGCACTGGTACAGTATAAAGTGGATAAGCTGTTATCATGCCATGTATACTTTCCTCATATGAATCTAAACAGTTAAGATTTGGCATAGAGATGACTGCTATGTTAGAATTTGGCATAGGGAATGACTGCTAGGAAAGTCCACAGTTACTATTTGGCATAGGGAATGATTGCTATGTTTGTATTTGGCATAGGGAATGACTGCTATGTTAGTATGTGGCATAGGGAATGACTGCTATGAAAGTTCACAGTTACTGTTTGGCATAGGGAATGACTGCTATGTTAGTATTTGGCATAGGGAATGACTGCTATGAAACTCCACAGTGACTATTTGGTATAGGGAATGACTTCTATGTTAGTATTTGGCATAGGGGACGACTGCTATGAAACTCCACAGTTACTATTTGGCACAGGGGATAGTAAGGGTGGTGGAGTAATACACCCAGATGAAGAAATAAATAAATGCATTTTTAATTAGTTTGCTAAGGTAAAGCTTTGATAATTTGATTTCACTCAGCTGAAGCTTCAAACAAGTGAGGACCAATGAGGTATAGTGGACTCCATGCTAAACAATAGGAAACATAATGGGCCAGATTCATGAAGGCTTGCACGGAGTCTAAAAGTAGTGTAAGACTCCAGACAGCCAATATGTCTGCCGAGCGATCCAGGAATAGCTGGCAGGGGCGTGCATGAAAGCTCCTAAAATGACTCTTGCACGGACAGTGTTAGGTTATGCAAATTACCTCATTTGCTGCTGAAAGCTATGCAAATGAGGTACATTTGCGATCCAAGAAACACTAACCTGTCTGAGTAAGAGTAGTGTTATTTGCAGAAATGTACTCAGTTGGTAACTGAGTACCATTCTGCAAATAGCAAAACAGAGCAATGACAGCTCCAAATAAAGGATGCATCCAGTTGAGGAAGCATGCCAATGGCCAGATATAAGGCCATTGGCATTTATATGTGTTGCAAAATAATAAAAAATACATTTATTTTTTTTTCACCGATCTCCGATGTTTAAGAGTAGCGCAGCGCCGTGCAAATGTGCTGCGCTCTAAAAACCATAAAAAAAATAAATAAAAGCCAAAAATATGCATTTTATTAAAAATATCCATCTACCATGCAAGTGAATGGCAGGCTGAAGACAACATGGCTACTGGGTAGTGGTTGCTAAGGGGGGAAGCTCAGTGTGAGAGATGTAACCAAGCATTAGTAGGCAATCCTATGCAAACGATTATAAGGATAGTGAATCTCAATTTTCCCTGCCATGTGAACCATGTCCCTATAGTGTAAGAGTACGATTAGGGGAGTAACAGAGTAGAGGTTAGGTGACATCATGAGGGGGGTATGTATCAAAGACTGTAAGCTTATTGGAGCAGAGTGGCATGTGTTTGCTGTGAGTTACTCAGGAATGGAAGAGGTGTGTCTACAGTTGTCTGAACTGAAACCCAGAAACCGAAGGCGTACGCAGTGGCTACCACCAAAGTTTCTTGCAAAGATGCTTACACTGTGTGCGCACGTGTGCATGCCTGTACACCCGTCTAAGCCTGTGTACGCGTGTGTGTGCCCGTATAAGCCTGTGTAAGGCTGTCTAAGCCTGTGTGCGCAGATTTGCACCCGCCTAAGCCTGTGTAAGCCTGTGTAAGGCTGTGTGCATGCGTGTGCACGTGTTTGTACTTGTTTGTGCGGTGCTGCCCCCTGTGGAAACAGAAAGGGAAAAGGAAGGAAAAGTAGTAGTAGGAAGTTAACCAAGGAGAACTAGCAGAGCTGCCAGGTGAAAACAATCAGAATCAGTCAATTACACAGGCAGTACACTAGCCCAGCCCAGTCCAGCACTTAAAACTCTGCAAACAACAGTCCCCCATGTTTTACTCAGAAACACTGCAACACTGCAGTATACAAAGAGAAGTGAAAATTTAAAAAGCTTAACTGAGAAAAAAAAATTTTAGGGGCTGCCATTGCTATAATAAGGCAACATGTGCAAAATGTTGAGGGTGGTGCCATTGCGGAAGTGGCTGAGCAACCCACAGTGAGGAGACGGAGAATTGTGTACAGACCCAGGGTAACATACCAGGGGCTACATGAGCTGGAGATAGTGGAGCTCTATAGAGTGGACAGAGCTCCTGCAGCAAATTGTTGAGCTGTGCAGGCCACACCTCACACACAGAGCCAACAGAGGGGAACCCATCCCAGTGGAAACCAAGGTATGTGTTGGCCTAAGAATACTAGCAACAAGTACCTTCCTGAGACCAACTGGTGATATGATAGGGATTTCACAGGCATCAGCATCCAGGGTACTGCATCAGTTCCTGAATGCCACGTCAGCACATGTCGGTGATCATGTATATTTCCCCAATTCCGGTGAGGTATTGGCCAGCAACATGCGTCTCTTCCAGCAAATAGCAGAATACCCTGAGGTAGTGGGTGCAATTGACTGCACGCACATACACATCAAAGAACCAGCCCATGAGCGGAGTAGGGCCTACATCAACCACAAGGGCTTCCACTCCATCAACTGCCAGGTCTTGTGCAATGCCTAGGGCATAATACTGAATATGTGTGCTGGCTGCCCTGGAAGCTACCACGATTCCCATATCTGGCATCTAATGCAGCTGTACCAGACATTTGCTAATGGGGACATCCCTGACGGTCACCTAGTGGGGGATGCTGGATACGCACTGGAGCCGTGGCTGATGACACCCTTCAGAAATGCACACACACCTGAACAAGAACTCCATAATGAAGCACACGCACAACCACGAAATGTAATCGAGCGTGTGTTTGGGATGCTCAAGTCATGGTTCCAGTGCCTGGACACATCTGGTGGAACCATGCAGTGCTCACCAACTACATGTACCCAAATTGTCATGGTATGTGCCATGCTACACAATATGATCCTGCAAAAACAGCTGCAGCAGGAACAGCATGGGGCAGGGCCAAACAGCCCCCAACCATTGCCAAGGCCTACACAGGCACAGCGTGACTTGGAGGAGGAACAACTTGAGCCTGCCCCAGTAGGCAGAAGGAGGCATGCCCAGTATGCCTTGGCCTTGGCAAAGAGGCAACACATAGTACATACACTGGCTCAGTAGGAACCCTGGAAATGATACCTCTCTCTGACTCACACATAAAATAAAAGGAATGCCTAACTTGACACTACCTGTTTCCAAACATGTATAGGGAGTGTAGTATGTGCATCCGACATAGGCAGCCCTGCAACACTACCGGAGGCATGATTGCCATGTTTTAAGGAATATAAAGCAGTGCTAAGCAGCATTTACCAATATTTAGTATATGTAAACAAAATTGCCCGTGCTAACTAGTGCAATGTTGGGCAACGTTGAGCAATGTTGGTCAAGGTCGGGCAAAGTCGTGCAAAGTTGAGCAAAGTCAGGTAAACATGCTCATATTTGCTTTACTGTTCCTTAAGCAGTCTGGTCTTCCCAGCATGAAAATAAAAAGCAGTGAGAGGGCTCGAACCCAGAATACTGTGCATTATAGTCACAGTATTGAACCACTAAGCCATGATAGCATTTCAGTGGTACTGACAAAGCAGGACAATTGTACAGTAATGCAAACACAAAGAAATGCTGTATCATGTCCCAAAAGAGGCATATGGGTAACCTCCCCCACAGGCCTATGCAGACAGAGACCATCAGGCCAGGCGGTGTGATGTGGGTTGTGTAGGCTATGAAGTTGCAATCTAATATACGTGACATTGGACGCTAGGATCTGTAGCACAGTAGTATGCCTCAAGCCAGTACAATAGGCAACAGTAGAGACTGAAATGGTGTACCGTACACAGCAGTGCAGGCATAGCAAATGTGTATAAGTGTCAGGTGAAACCCTCATCCTATGTACACCCACAGTAACAATCAAGTGTGTCCCTGGGTAGAAATGTACAAAAAATAGCTGTCCCCCTGAATGTAGAAATGTTAATAAGTCTATGCAAAGTGTCTCATGGAAGCCCTGCAGGCACAGCATGATCCCTGTTGATCTATGACACAAAGGTGAGCCCTGCTGTAAAAATACAACTTGATTTTCCATACACATATAGTATAAATGTCTATACTGGGCATGCTCACACACTCAAACAAATGTAGTGGATTTCATTCAGCATCACACTGAAAGGTCATACTGGGCATGCTCACACACTTAAAAAATGAAGCAAATGTCAGGCAACAACATACTGAAAGGTCATACTGGGCATGCTCGCACACTTATGCCAAATACGGAGGTGATAATAAGGGATTTATGGACAAATGTGGATAGACATCTCTACTTCCAGAAACACATTCACAAAGTTGTCAGAAAATCATGCTATGTGTTCACACAAACTGCCAAGGTCTGTGCATGTAGGTCAAAGGAGGTTCCCGGTACTCATCAGTCATCAGACCCATCAGAGAGTACCACAACACACTTGCGATGAATCTGACTAGGCACATTCAACAGCCAGAAAGACGACTGAAGTACCCTAACAAGAGGATTACTGGCCTCAAACAGTTGCCCCATGGCAACAAGACTGAATGTAACCCAGTCTGTACTCTGTTGCATACTGCCTACTCAGGAGATCTCTGCCCAAACAGACAGGTCCATGTAATGGCTACACTCAGATCTGTTCTGAGTTACAGCTCAATGGCACTAAATATACAGACCCAACTGATATTGCCACATCCTGGCAGATAGGATCACTGTTAACTGTACTCCCCTCTCACCCATGAAAGAGCACATCTCCATAATGGAAGACTGCAAAGTTGCTGTCATCACAGTTGCACAGGTAAAAAACACTCTCCAAAGCCAGTATCACAGCAGCCATGGGACCAGATAACTTCACAGGCTGTCTTCCACACAAACCACAGAACGAACAGGCACCGCACTGACGTACCATGTGCACTCATAGCCTCACCTCATGCTTTGTGCCTGCAGAATGGTGTACAGTGATGGTTATCCCACTACACAAGGGTGGAGACACCACGGACCCCAGGAACTAGCGCCCCATTAGCCTGATGAGCCCGCTCTTCAAGGCCATGGAATGTATCATCATACAACATATAAACAATTACATTTGTAATCCCCAAACCCTGCACCACAACCATGTTGGGTTTGTAAAATGCAGATCATGTCACCTAAACCTGATAGATGATATTGAAGCAGTCAACAGAACCATCGACAAGGGTAAGGTGGTTCACACAGCTTATGTTGATACTGCCACAGCTTACAACACCACCCCACAGTCTGGAAATATAGATAAACCCAGTAAACTAGGTATAAATTGCTATGTCACAAGATGGGTTGCCAACAGGCTTACTGACAGAACACACACTGTGAAAGTAGCAGACTCCAAGTATGACTTTGGACCAGTGATGAGTGCAGTGCTACAAGGTCCAGTCCTGTGTCCTGTCCTGTTTAGTAGCTACTTTCCTAAAGTAAACTTTAAGATTGAAGGTCTGTGGCTACAGAAGTTTCCAGAGGACTGCAAACTAGGAGCCATAATTGTAAACACTAAAGATGTAGACATCCTACAAAAGGGCCTCACTGAGACAGATGGCTGTTGTCAAAGCCATGGGCTCTAGCTTAATGCCAAAAGGTGCATTGTCATCCCCTTTATTAAAAACTCTGCAGCCAAGAACTGCAACATAGGTGGTAGCATACTTAACACTGAAAGTGTGACAAGAGACCTTGGGTCACAGGTGTACACTGGACACAACTGTGATAATCACATCCCCACAGTAGTCAGGAAACCCTGCTATGTGGCACACCTCATCACAAAATGTGTCTCCTGCAGAATAGAAGAGGACATTGTTCCCCACTACTCATCACTCTCTAGAATTATAATAGAGTACAACCCCACTTTTGCTATGTACATCACAAGACAACTACAACAACTGTAAAGCCTGCAGCAATACCTCACAAAGAGCATTAGTGGCCAGAAATACATGCCATACACAGACCATCTCAAAATGCTCCATCTGTACTCCCTTGCATATCGCCTTCTCAGGTGTGTTCACTGCCTAACATACAAAGCTATGTCAAACGCAGAGCTGTTGGACATGCTCTACGTAAAACACTCACAACTGCTCTGACCTTCGGACCCAAAACCACGAGTGAAATACAAAAGGAAGGGGTGTACCCATTTACCTTATGGATACCCACACCTTCAGGTTAGTGGCATAGCATGAGGCCTTGGAGACCATGCAAGTGCAACTAACATTGGCCAAAGCTGCTCATCAGATTGTAGCCTGCTACAGATCACCTACCTTGTCACAGGAACCTCACTCAGTATTCCTGAGAACAGTGGAGAATATAAAGGTCCTATCAAGCACCATTATATGAGGTGATTACAACTACCCAAACTTTGAGTGGGAGAATTACTTGTGTACAATGTCCTTTGCCCAATGTTTCCTAGAGTTTAAAAGCTCTAACACCCTGGAACAGCTGGTCACCATGCCCACTAGAAGTGACACCGTACTGGAAATGATCATCACCAACATGGGGTACCAGTGTTCCACAACAGAGATAAAACCCTTGCTGATAATATCAGATCATAAAGTAATCACACTGGACATCCACATCCCACCCTCCCCTCACCCAGTCAATGAAAACACCATGAAGACATTTTCAAAAGCAAACTGCACATGTCCCAAGACAAAAGTGGAAAGTTCCAAAGACCTCTTGCTGTAGGATAATGGTATACAATCTGCTGAATCAGTTACAAGTGAATCCTATGAGCATCTACAGGGATGCATGGATCGAGACATCACAAATAAAACCAAGATGCACTCTTCCAAAAATAAGAAAACAATCTGGTGGCCGTTGCCCATAAATAAGTTAGACAACAGAAGGAGGAAACTAACACCTGACAGGGCCAACTTCACTAAAGGAAAGGCATCACTGATCATTATTAGGAAGAAGCATTGATCGCTCATAAAATAATTCAAGGACACTTTCAAAAGACAAATTGCCAAGGACTGTAAGAATGTCAACCACAAAGCCTGCGGTAGCTATACCAGACATGTAGGTGTCATCTTCCAAATATGCTGTCAGCTACTGACAAATGGCAAGGAATACACTGAACCAACTTTCATTGCCCACATCCTGGGGGACAAGTTCAGTGAAAACTTCCCCCCATCACCCCCAAAAGGGCCTGTGTCCATCACAGAAGGATGCAGAGCTCCAGATGTCAGGGACATGCAGGTAAAGACAGCCCTCTCCAAAGCCAAGAACACAGCATCAATGGGACTAGATGGTGTCCCAGGCTGCGTCTTACACTAGGCCCAAAAGGAACTACACCCTCACCTACATTCACTGTCCAGACTCAATCGTGCCACAGGCTATGTACCCAAATGATGGCATACACTAACAGTCATCCAGCCCCACAAAGGGGGTGCCACAACAGAACCTGGAAACCATTGCCCTATATGTCTACTCAGCCTGGTCTACAAAGCTATTGAGCAAATTGTCATGGATCCCATAAACAGTGACATTGGGTACCTCCAGACACTGGACTCTGCACAACCTCGCCTTGTCAAAGGCAGATCCTGCCTACTAAACATAGTTGACTTACTTCAAACAATGACATAGATGGAGGTGAATGTAGTCCACACAGCCCTCCTGGACCTCACCGAGGAGATGTTATGCCATTCCCCACTCTGTCATCATGGACACACTTACCAGCCTGAACATCAACAGCTATGTCACAGAATGTGTGGCCAAGTGGCTCACAGATCAAACACACATGTTCAGAGTTGCAGGTGCCATATCTGACTCTAAGACAGTCGCAAATGGCTTCCCATAGGTCTTGGCCCTGGGACCCCACCTGTTCAGTAGACACTGCTCAGAGGTACAGGCAAGCATGGGAGGAGTATGGCTGAACAGGTTTGCAGATGACTGCTAACTGTGGTCCATAAACAACTCTATGGCTGACTCACACATCCTCCAGAAGGGGCTTATAAAGACAGATATCTGGTGTCAAAACAATGCCCCAAGAAGAATGCCAAAAAATGCATAGTCATCCCCTTTGCCTAAAACAAAGTGCAAACAAATGACCACATAGGTGGTACTCCAGTATGTATGGAGAAAGTCATGAAGGCCCTAGGGACATAGTTAGATAGTAAACTGTCCAGTGATGATCACACGGCCAAAGTGTTTAGACATTCCTTCTATGTAGCCCACCCAATGTCACATAATGTAACCCAATTTGTCTAGTCTGATAATGTCACCATCCTACAAATATACCTGTGGAAAGTGCAGCTCACAGTAATGTGTATAGTGCATCATGTAAATGCATGCACTTGTAGTATCATAAACCTGTTAGGTAGGGGTTTGAATCCTACACTTCACAGGTGTGTCTGTCTGTTTGTGTGTGATCTCCTTGGAGAGGAGCAACCTTTTTGGAGAGTACTCAAACACCTTAAAAGTGGTATGCTAATCTTTGTCAGGTCTGATGATGTCACCATCCTACAAATATACCTGTGGAAAAAAGAAATCGCAGTAATGTGTGTAGCATATCATGTAAATGTGTACTCCTGTAATATAATAAACCAATTAGATAGGGGTTTGAATCCTGCACTTGACAAGTTTGTGTGTCTAGTTGTGTATGAGCTCCTTGGAGAGGAGCAACCTTTTCAGTGACTACTCAAACACCTTAAAAGTGGTATACTAATCTTTGTCAGGTTTGATGATGTCACCATCCTACAAATATACCTGTGGAAAAAAGAGCTCCACGTAATGTGTATAGCGTGTCGTGTACATGTGTACTCCTGTAGTATCATAAACCAATTAGGTAGTGGTTGGAATCCTGCACTTGACAAGTGTGTGTGTGATCTCCTTGGAGAAGAGCAACCTTTTTGGAGAGTACTCAAACACCTTAAAAGTGGTATACTAATCTTTGTCAGGTCTAATGATGTCACCATCCTACAAATATACCTGTGGAAAAGAGAGCTCACAGTAATGTGTATAGCGTGTAAATGCGTACTCCTGTAGGGTCATAAACCAGTTTGTTAGGGGTTTGAATCCCACACTTGACAAGTGTGTCTGTTTGTGTGTGATCTTTTTGGAGAGGAGCAGCCTTTTTGGGGAGTACTCAAACACCTTAAACGTGGTATACTAATATTTGTCAGGTCTGATGATGTCACCATCCTACAAATATACCTGTGGAAAAGAGAGCTCACAATGATGTGTATAGCGTGTCGTGTAAATGCATGCTCCTTTAGTATCATGAAGTAGTTAAGTAGGGGTTTGAATCATGCACTTGGTGAGTGTGTGTGTGACACTGTTGGACAATGGGTTTTGGGTTTTGCTTTTACTACTGTATGACACCAGTATGTGCATTGCACATGTGAGGTAGCTGTGTGGCAAATACATATACGTACATGTGACCTCAATGATTGCATGTGTGGGAACCCTGCTTTCTCCAAGCACACATCTGTCATCTTTTCAAGAGTGTGCTGCTGCTTTCCAGACCTTAGGTCACATCTGTATGCTTGTGACAAGGCCAGCCACTGCAGTGATCCCTGGCCTAGGTCAACTGTGTCACACACACTCATTACGGTTTCTATAGAATTGTGTGAGTGAGGGTTTATGGCTGAGGTATATGTCAAATGCAGCAGGGTCTATCAATGATGGCTATTCATTATAGGTGTACAACAACCTTTGTGGATATGTATGCAGATCCCTTATTGCTTATGTGATCCACTGAGGGATTTAAACATACCTTTGGAAATGTGATTATCAAAGGAGAGATTACGTGCCACTTGGTTGCATGTACACATCGGTACCTGTCCTTCACGTTGGTGGCTACTACCTATGTGGTTCTGTGGGGATACTATGTTCCGTAAAGGTGGATGACTATGCTTAGTTTGGCTTATAGCTTTACAGCATGAGTTTGACAACAGGTATCTGTCTGTATGATACCCTTGTGGAGGATGTGTGTGTGTCATCTGGAGAATGCATTATAGGCCACAGTATGCATTACCAGATATGGGCGGACATATCCCTACTGTGATTGCTTGTACCTAAGAGAGCTATATGCCAAACAGGAGTGGTCTCAGTAATGGGTGCAGGTGAATACCACTGGTTACTGGCATAGTATAGTACCTGAAGGATCCAAATGTTGCTGTGTGTCCTACATCTGTGTGTCAGTGTCAAGACATCATCTAATGATTGGTTATGGTCAGGCTGTTGATGTTATGTATACTACCAGAATGCAAAACAATGACAGATAGTAACAGTATCACCCACAGTACAGTGTCAAACCATGTCATACACACATGTGTACTCAGGTTCTGAAATGTGTGTAGTAGAATGAATACTGGCCACCAATAGAAACTATGCAGTGTTACTGTGTAATACAGGGCATGTCACCCTGCCCATGTATCCACTATGCACGTACCTGCAGACAATGCACCTCCACCATGTTCACAAATGTACACCTGCAAATCTGTGCTACACACGTCCCACACATACTGTCCACTCTCTAACACATGCTGCCAATACTACACACATCAGCCAAGTGGCACGTGGGTGGACAATACACTATTTTAACTAACACTGGTGTAAACAATACTACAATGACAATCACAGCTTTAATGCATCATGCCTGCTCAGCTACACCTTCAAGCATATCATTACACTCTACTGCTGACAACATGGTAACATTGCTATACTGCTATAAAGTCACCCTGTGCATCAGCACCATGGTAGCCTGTTCCTGCATCGATGTTACAGATTACAAGAGGTGGCATAGGTTTCATCATATGCACAGAGTGTGTTGTTGGTTTGCCAGAGGCCTACAGTGAGCCATCCAATTGACATGTATGTGTGTGTGTGAGGGGCCAGAGCACTGCTATGGGCCAATGTTGATGTAATGTGTGCGGGTATGTGTTATCCCTAGGTGTCTGGTTCATGTGCATGTGTGTGTCTGCATGCACACAGTTCCACCATGTGGCTGCCATATATGGGTATTTGTGGGACAGCCACAGACTGTACCTGCCAGGCTTTACAGATCACTGTCGCTGGCCACGGATAAGGTACCTGTGCCTGGCAGGGGTGCTAATGACACTATCAGGTACTAAGCCAGACTGGGTACTATCCCCAGAGGTAGACATATGTACACTGGACCCAAGTCCCTGCTGGGACTGGCCAGAGCCACATGCAAGTGGTCTTCTAGGACGGTCTATGGACAGCCCACCCCCAACATTGCTGGGGCTGGTACTGACACTACGGGAGCGGCTGTGACTTGAGGGATGTCCGTGGTGACTTCCAGCTGCTGATGTGGCTGGCATATGTCCACGTCGACGTCTCACCCATCCCACACTCTCCTGACACATGGACATGACATTGTGGAGGACATCTAATGTCTCACCCCAACGTCTATCCATGACCTCAGTGTAATTACGGATGGCACCTGCTAGGTCACGAATACTGTCAGTTAAAGTGATGTTATGTGCCCTCTGTGCCCTTAGTCCCTGTCTGGTGTACTGTTCCATACGTGACTGTGCCTCCATGACAGCCTGGAACATGCGTGAGGTTGTAAGACCTGTGGCACGTCTGCCAGGGGCATGATGACCAGCAGTGGTCTGACTAGAACCCCTGGACATCTGCCTATGTGGTACCATTCCAGACCTCTGGGTATGGCTGCTGTGTCCAGATGCATGTGCCATAGCTACCACACTGTCCTGGCCATTGCCAACTGTAAACTGTCCCTCAGCTAAGGGCATTGGTGATGAGGGATGTATTAGCAATATGACTGTGTACATGGATGGGGTGGACAGCTGTGTACTGTCGATTGGTGTTCCAACAACAGACCCTGGCAAACATGCCTGTGCCTCAACACACCTATCATCATTATCACTATCTGAGCCAGTGACATCAGCTTCCCTGCTGCAGTGAACCAGTCCAACCTCAGCACCTGTGAGAGGAAGACAGGAAACATACTTTACGACCTGTACATGATGTCAGAACACATGAACAAATGCATACATGCACACATGCACACATGCACACATGCACACATGAACACATGCACAATTGCACACATGCACACATGCACACATGTACAAGTGAACACATGCACACATGAACACATGAGCACATGCACACATGCACAGATGAACACATGAACACATGCACACATGCACACATGAACACATGCACACATGCACACATACACACATGCACACATGAACACATGCACACATTCACACAAATACACTCCTCACTAAAGCAGAGACACACACCACCAGCAATCCAGAACATACCCAATAGTGGTTGATGGTGGGGCACAGTATCACAAGACAAACAGTCATATCACACGTGTCAGCATGCAGGACGTGTGTTGCTCAACAGCATGCAGTGCGAGTGTAGACAGTCCTTGTTAATAACAGTATACATGGCTTTGATGCATGTGTGTTGTTGTTCAGTGATTGTCCTCACCCTGGAATGCAATGTGTACATGGACACAACATTACTGTGCAAGAATTACAAGCTCTGCAATGTGCTGTGCACCATCACTCACAGGTATACATACCATGGCTGGATGTTTATCTGTGTGTCACATAGATATCCGTTACTGATTAGAGCGTCTGTGTCTTTAGCAGATAAGTGTGTACACCGGTTTAGCTCATGCATGCTATGTATACACACAGGATGAGTGGTGCATGTATACCTGATGGAATACCATTGCTCAACATAGCCATTGTGAAGTAGTTATGGTGAGTGTAGAACATATTGTGGACATGCCAGTGCCAGCCATGGCATGGCATGCTACAACACAACTGCAACATTAAACATCACACATACCTAATGTGTGTCATGTGACCTATACACTCAATAGCATTACAAGACATATATGTGTCACTTTGTGCAAATGGTGATTGCTATGCATATTGTGTATAGATGCATATGTTAACACACACACAACATTGAGGTGTATAGCAGTGAATGCTATGTGTAGTACTGTGGTTACTGTAACTGGATGGCATGCTGTATCATGAGCCATCATCAA
Source organism: Protopterus annectens (assembly GCF_019279795.1). Classification (NCBI taxonomy): domain Eukaryota; kingdom Metazoa; phylum Chordata; order Ceratodontiformes; family Protopteridae; genus Protopterus; species Protopterus annectens. Next base: position 245,275,616 of record NC_056732.1, on the reverse strand, counting down.
GCAGCATCATGTGGTCACTCAAGGCTACTTATGTGTGCCAGACCGGCACCTATCATGCTGTACCTGAACCACAGTACTATGGCTACATTCATAATTTCACAGCCAGTTGTTACTTGGTTTGTAAGGTGCCCAATAGGGAGCATTGCCTAACATGAATGTGTTGCATGTTGGAGAGTGCCGCACTGCCCCATGATAGGCCTCTACCCCGCAGGTATATTATGTGTGCTGTGTGGATGACATTTGGGATACTGGAGTGTGACCTTACAGCATGTGTCTGAATACTCCATGTGTAGCATATTAACATTTACTGTGTATGGCGAAGTTGTGTATGTCGTGTGCATGTGTATCGACTGCTTATCCAATGTCCACTACAGTGTAGCCACAATTGTTTGGGATGCTCTGTGTATTGCATGTGTTTGAGGAAGCCACTCACGTTACTGAGATGTGCATAGTCTCACAGCAAACATGCACAGTATGCATTATGTGTAGGTGTGTTACATGTGTACATGGCCTACACCTCACCTATGACATGCACATTTTATTAGCAATATTAAATGTAGAACACACTCACCAGCATGGGTCTGCTGCCTTGCTCTCATACTGGAGGGACCTACAAGGATATGAAACAGTTTGTCAGTGGCAACAACTGTGGCATTGCTACTGTGGCTTTGCAATCTTACAGTAGCACAATGGTTGACAGTCACAGGCCTACACATCATGTTCCAAATTATCAGTATTAAACAACACCAGGCTTCACATCTTCTAACTACACAGTACACATCTCACATATGCATGATCTAACAATAGAGGTAACAGTAGTCTACAGATATGCCATCTTACCTGCATGCTCCATGTGAACTTGCTGGGGGGGGCTTCGGCCTCCATGATGATGCATGTGTGCTGTTGTTGTTGTTGTTGTTGGCTGGGAGTCCCCAGGCTCAGGAGCAGCTCCTCCACTCTGGTGAGGGGGGGATGGGTGGCAACCCCACCACCTGTGGCAAGATGTTGCCTACGGACATCAGATGCACGCTGCCGGACATGTCTAAGTAAATCACTGCAGTGATGTCGTACCTGCTTATAAGTCCGGTTATGCATGCCTATGTCATTTATCCTACGGACAACATCTTGCCACAGTGCAGTCCGCTCATGCTGGTCCTGGCTAGTTCTTGAAAATAGCAGGGTGTACTGTTCGATGAGACAGTTGGTTAGTATCTCATCCTCTGCATGGCTGTAGGCAGGATTGCGATGGTGGGACATGACCCTGGAAGACAATAAAACAATATGTGTGAGCAAGTCATGTGGCACACTTAACATTCTACAGTACAGATATCACTGAACTGCCATAAATATCAAACTATTGTCTGTCAAAGGAAACACACTTTCAATACCACATATCAGTGCTCAACCCATAATTGCCTGACACTGCCTGACACGCTCTATATATTAAAACATTTTCTGCACAGCAACAAAGAGAAACCACTATGTAAGACTATGCAACAGTACATGGCACACTGTATACGACACAATGCACCACCGAGCCACAGGAGGTATATATCCAGCTAATGCATAAGAAATATGTAATCCATTGCAATGATTGTAAAGTCCAGTTACAGTATTACCAGTATACCACACTAGTTGTTGATGGAAAACCCCTGCCTAAAATATGTGCACATTCGTGAATATAGGAGGCATACTACTGTACTAGACTATACATGTTGCTAGATACCCACTTATATCCTGTAACACACATATGACCAAGGGCATGTTACAGGCATACCCACACACACATCAGACATACATACAGTACACAGAGGTATGGCAACCCAGATGAGCTTTACGTGTGTACCATACAGTACTGTGTGTCAGTACTTACAAACCCTTATGCCTGAGGTATGTAATCTGTGAGGACTACAGGGAACACACAAAACAGTGTTTCCAAGCAATGTGGACATACACCATACTGCGCTGTTTAGACCTACAGCTTCAGGTAGTACTACAGTTCATACAGGGGTTTAATTCACCAGCAGTACCAATCAATGAGCATACATGTACTGCTTTATCCTCCAATGGCACACCCCAGTTAACACAAAGAGATTACGTTGGACCGTATGCCATACTGCTTTTTCTGGCTAGCAATAGCATACACATCTTTTGCTGGGATCAGAGCTAGGACACATAATACCAAGACAGAAACAGTTTCCCACTAAGCTGTCCGACATATACACAACTGTGACACATTCACCAACACATTCACCATCACACTCAGTCAACCTCACATAGCAATTATTGCAACAAGTACATGTGGATGTGTATTGGTTCGTAGGTAGGTTATAGGCTATTGGCCCTAGGACCTATAGAAGTCTAGCCAGATGGTACCCTGGCCTTTGACACCCAAGTAATTTAGTTCAATGTGTCCCTGTCAAGCACAGCCACACAGGTGATTCCCGGGGCATATTTCCCATCTCCCATCCAATCATCAAGACTATTCATGACGAGTGCTACTGAGGAGCTTTGTTTGCTACTGCTAGGTAGTTTGTTCCAGGGTATAGGATGTCTCTGAGATAGGAATCTATCCCTCCAGCATGTTCTGCCTATTGTGGTGACAAGGTTTAGGTCCCTAGAGCGTGTAGCTCGTAGGGATAGTGATCTGTTTATGTGGAGCATGTCCAACAGCTCTGGGAATGACATAGCTTTGTATGTTAGGCAGGGGTCACCTCTGGGTAGCCGGTATGCGACATAGTGTAGTTGTGGTTTGGTGGCCTTTCCAGTTGCTGTAGATGTCTTGTGAGGTACATACCAGAAGGGGCATTGTACTCTATAATGGGTTTTGTGAGTGATGAGTAGAGGGGAACACTGACCTCTTTTTCCCTGGATGACACAGCTTTTGTGATGAGGTGTGCCATGTAGACAGATTACATGACTAATGTGACACTGTGATTATCAAGGGTGAGACTACTGTCCACCTGTGTCCCATGGTCTCTTATCACACTTTCGGTGTTAAGTCAACTACCACCTATGTGGTAGTTCATGGGTACAGAGTTTTTAGCAAAAGGGATGCGAATGAATTTCAGACATTGAGCTTGAGGCCATAGCTTTGTCACCAGGCATCTTTCACAGTAAATGTGACTCTGTCTCTCCCTGCCTCTCTCTCTCTCTCTCTATATATATATATATATATATATATATATATATATATATATATGCATATACACATACATATAAACATCCATTGGTGTACATATAGATATACATATAGGCACATATGCAGTCCACCTTTCATGGTGGGAATATCAATTATGCGAAGTATGTGAGGTATACAGTTATGTAATGATATTGCACAGTCTTGTGCAAAATGCATTGAAGGTGTTCTCAGCCCATGTGGCTTTAGCAGGCCTCACTGGCTGTGACACTGCAAACCTAACAAATCACACCCACAGCATTTAACCACCACATGTCATATACCAGCAAGCCACCATTTGGTAATTGCATGCAGCCTGCTGTGTGGTAATTGCAGTACTCACTGTCATAGCAACCCAGTGCTATAAATTGCTATGTCAGGTAGGCATAGCCCTTTCAGCGTTCCAAAGTGGGGCCCATTCTTGTTTGCTGTAGACACTGTTGTGTAAGTCAGAAGGTTGGTATACTTCTTATATGTGAAGCTAGGTGTGTAGCCAGTGATTTAAATGTTGTACTCAGACCTGAATGTTGCCACTTCCACTACACTGTTGTCAGTGTAGAAATGTACTCACCCCTACAAATACTAACGCAAGATACATGGGTGTATGTAGTTTCTTTTCTACTTATACAATTAACTGCCATACAAAAGTAGTTATTCAGATGTATTCATTTGGCACATGAACTGTTTGTGAACTGCTATACTGTGAATATTAATTTACCCACTTTTGAACAGTTTCTGATTTTTTAGTGTTGACATTAGCACAGGCTGCTCAAGAAAACTGGACAAATTTCAGTAGAGTATGCCTACCTACATCCTTGGTAGACCCTGAACACACAGGTTTATTGTACATTTGGGTAGGGGTGCAGAAGGGCAGAGAGCATTATGTATTAGTGTGTGAACTTTATCTTGCTGGACTTAAAGGGTTGCTGTGTACCTGTTAGTTTACCAAGGCAAGTAGTCTGTCTGCGTAGCTCCCAACTGTGGACCGATCCAGATGGTAGCCGGAGGTTAGCCTGTTTTTCTTTGACTGTGCAGCACACTGGTCTTTTCAGCACTGGAACAATGGCATTGTCATAGTTGGTTGGTAAGCGTTTTCAGTGGTAAAAATATTCCACCTTCTGAAGAAGGTGGAATATTTTTACCACTGAAAGCGCTTCGCATATTAAAGTTTTTAGTTGCTTTAACATTACGTTGTTCATATTTGCTTATTTCAGCTTTCTCCTACCATTCAACTCGTTTTTCTTTTGATTTTAAGTATGGCTTCTGCCCTAATCAGATATGCTAGTGTTTGTCCTACTATGATACTGTGTGGGGGTTGTAAAGTACTGCTGTAACATTATTTCCTGCTAGAATGGCTGGTTCTCTTTTCACAGTCATGTAATGCAATTCCACAAGAACTGCTGGTAAGGATCCACCGAACAGGATTTGTGTTATGGCATTCCTATTTGTACTTTACATTCACTCATTCTGAAGCATGATATATTGATTTCAGCACCAATTTGTTGTATGTTTACCATGGCTCAGTGGTACTTCATGCAGTCTAGCGTGTACAAGCTCCGGGGTTTGAGACTGACAAAGGTATTTTATTTTGCTGCTGAGCAGAACAGGGGCCCTGACATACAGAGTGACTAAGGCACTTTTAAGCAGTTGTAAGCAGGTTTGCGTGGGTTTGAGCGATGCTTAGCTAAGCGCACACAAGTGCACACAGGCGCACACTCGCGCAAACCCGCTAACTACTGCTTAAAATTGCTTACTCCCACTAACCCCGGAGCTCATTTCTTTGAAAGAAAAGAAAATGGGGAGATAGGAATGTGGTGAAATAGGGGTACAAAGAGGTGAAGACAGTAGGGAATACAGCTCGGAATGTGCAGGATGGGTGTAGGGAAGGTCCATAGCTGCCCATTTCTTTAACAGCAACAGCTGTGCATATACCAGTAATTTGGATGGAAATTTGAAACCTTCCACCCCTGAGAGAGGGGAGAGGACAAAGAAATATGTTGTACTGCCAATTAAATTTTAGTTTATGTGTCCAGTGGACATGTGTGCTAAATGGGCAGCTATGTATGGGTCGTAATTTTTTTGTGAGGGCAGATTGCCCATTTTTTTTTCTCAGTGTGAGAGTGGAATGTAGGGGAGGGGATGTAGGTATATTTTGGGAGGTAGGTTGGGGAGGTAAACAGACAAGACAAACAAGATGCATACAGGGGCAGAATATGACAAATGGGGTGGGTGAACACCATTGACGGGGAAAGGTGTTTGGAAATCGCAAGCCCATGAGCACACAGATGGCAACAGTGGAACTGAGATCCCCACCCATGGGCAGTCACCACTACACCTTCACAGCCTGAAGGGTGGCTGTGCTGGGGGATGCATAGGAGGGGCAGGCTCACCCATGAGTTGCGCCACTCTTGCCTCGAGCTGGAGTAGAGGATCAGCGAATGAACGCTCGATCTCCCTACGCACCACAGCCTGGACCATTCGGAGGCTTATAGGTGGCCCTCCTCTGGCCATGCTTGCACAGGGGGATGAGCCCCATCTCCTGCAGTGCTTCCACCCGAAGGTGGCACAGGACCAATGGAGGAGGTAGTCCCGGGCTGGGCACTGGACCTGCTGGTGCCAGGTGCCATCACCAGCTGAGGTGGGACAGGTGGGTCCGCTCGGACCGGCCTTCCCATACATTCTATGTTTAGGAGGATTTAATGACAATATAGGTTAGTAATAGACAACAGCATTCCAATTTAGTTGTAACAGCATACAGCAGTATTTCCATTAACCCAACACACCAGGGTTCCAACAGTTGAACAGCAAGCATAACACACGCATATATAGAACAACAGTAGACATTCCAACAGCATGCAGGATTGATTGGTGGCAACAGGCCACCAAGATTTTGGTATGTGAACAGGGCACATGCATCAAGGTAAATGCAGGTATTTATAAACCAATAGGACATATGTCCCAACAAATGTTATGAGATTAGACATATCCATTGAGGTGTGGAATTGCATTGTTTATGCACATACAGTAGGGTGTAAAAAGATACCTCCATTAACAACTTATATATACTTATAGTTTACACTACATTCCTATTGACTGCAGTTATATATCCCCTACATGTATTATTACACTAGGCAATGTCCGTTAAATTGTAAAATGGGTTTTGCTAGTTCTTGATATACCTGACCTGTATCTGACATACAAACTGTCCTGGATGCAGATGTTACTGCTACATATTTATATATTTCATTTATATTTATATATCTACATATCTGGATGTGTTCAGGTGACATTATCAGGTATATGTTGACAGCCCCCTACATTTCTAGCAGCACACTGACATTTCTGGGGAACACAATAACAAGCTACTCATGTGCCAGATTAACCTGTACATGCTGGCCATGAACCGACAGTTGAGGACTGTATATATGCTTAACAGCTACTGGCACTCCCTTCATCAATTTTATATGGGCCTACACATGTGTGCGTTGACTGCGCTTAATACAACAGTACTATTTCTATAATGCAAGGGTACAACAGCATATCGAAGAAAGTGACACAGACACACTCCAGGAATTATACTTTTATTAATTACATTACACACTTTTCTAGTGGCTCTCTCATTTATTTGATATATCAGTGCATGCAGTGGTCTTTTATTCAAGACATTTTATACCTTTATTAATGGGTTACAACGCCTTTTCATGCTGTCTCACTTATTTTATATAACAGTACATGCAGAGAAGTTATTCAGCACTCATTATACCTTTATTAATGGGTTACAACACTCTTTTTCAGGCTCTATCACTTCTTTTATATGACAACACATGCAGAATAATTACTAACCTGCATGTTGGCGCAGCCTTAGCAGCTTATCTGCATAGGCTTGCTGATTCACAGCACGGAACACCTACAGCTGTGAAGTAAATGAAGGGATATTGAGACATACCTCTCCATAACATAGACTACAATAGCAATTCTTACATACTTCATTCCATGGCTACATACTCAGTAGTGGGGCATTTTCCTGTATCCACTGGTTCAGTCGGTCCTCCTTGCATCTCTTCAGGTCTGAAAAGTGGTGCCGGACCTGCTCACCAGTCCAAGGGACGCCTGTGGCACTGGTGAGATCATGTGCTAGACGGTTCCAGGCTTCTGCTTTGTACTCAGTGCCCTGAAACTGGCCCTGCAGGAGTCTTGCATCATGATGATAGACGAGGAGCCAAACCATTACTTTTGACTCCTCAATGCTCCACCGTTGCGCTAGAAAATGAGAACCCTCTCCAACACTGGCCATACTGTCTGCAGATGGGAGTTACAACCAGTTATGGCAATTATTCCCACCTATGGAGCTTAAATATGCCTCATTTCCTGCACTTATTTGTGATTGGCCGGTTTTGAAAAATCTCAGCTAAAAGCAGACCTGCTTAGCAATGGGTAAACTTCCACTGATATATATGAGTGTGTTGGAAATGCATCCATGTTTAAAGCTGTCATAGCTTAGTGGTTTAGTAGTGTGATTATGGTGCACAGTATCCCGGGTTTGAGACCTGTCATTGCTTTTTATTTTACCACTGTCAAGACCGGCTAGGAGGTATGGCTGTATTTAGCCGACTTTGTTCAACTTTGCCCAACGTTGCTCGATGTTGCTCTACGTTGCTCTACGCTGCCCGACATTGCCCGACGTTGAGCTAGTTAGCGTGGTGCGCAGCTCCGCGCGAACATGTTTTGTATGCACTAGTTGGCGTGATGCACAGCTCCGTGCAAAATTATTGCACTAGTTAAAGCAGTGCTAAGCTATGAGCAATTGTACTTAACTGTGCTTAATACTAGTAAAGTTTGCTTAGTAGTGCTTCACATTGCTTAAGATACATTACTTATGCATTTATCAGTATGCATGACCATTAAACCTTCTTATATATATATATATATATATATATATATATATATATATATATATATAGATATATATAGATATATATATTTATTTATTTATAAAATATCGTTCACTAACACATAGGCCATTTCAATGCATTTTACTGAAATCTAAAAGGTAAATGTCAGGAATTCTTTTTATGCACACATTTCCTACAGAAAATAGGTAGTGGAGTGGCGGGACTCGAACTGGGAATGCCTCCTCTTTGTGCAAGGGCTCTTCCACTACGCTATTGCTATTTGGCTTAATTTGCATATAAATAGTATATTATCCTCTTTGATGTCTATACTGCTAACTGTAGCTAAGCAATGGGCAAACCTGCGCATACATGCGCAAATACGTGCAGCTATATTGGGAATAATAAAAAAAGGAAAGCTTTACATTTTAAATGTGTACAGGGATTTAGAATGTTGGGGAGTGTAGTGTTGGGTATGTGGACATTTGAGCGGACTCGCTCATTTCAGTTGACATTTGCAGTTTAGGCACTTGCAGGGGTGTGGATATTTGGACTGCTCAGCAGTCTGACAAGCCCCCCTGCACTCATGCATGCTCCGTGTAAGCCTTAAAGTTGAGTCAGCACGCCCTCATGAATATGCATGACACGCTGACATCATACTCTTAGACTGCCGTTTCCGTGTAAGACTTAGTTAGTCTTACACGGAGGATTAGTGAATCCCAGCCAATATAAATCACTGCCTTGTTATACTATCTGAATGATCAAATCAAGGTCTGGCAGTGCACTTTTATTTCAATGTACTGCCTGAGAAAGAAACACAAGACCTGAAGTCCAAATTTTTCTATTTTTACTGATATTCAGGTTGTTATAAAAATTGAGGCACAACTTCATCATGTTTATCTTTTTGCTCATTCCAAAATATGAGGGAATTATATAATGCTAAAAATTGTAACAACCAATTACAAAGTCAGCAAAATACTCTGCTTAACTATGGCTTCAGGTGTTCACAGAAGTCCCTGAAAGCAAGACAGATCTGCACCCCATACAATGGCAATGGAGTCTCAGGATTTGTTCTTCTCTGCAATCTACATGACTAATTGACTGGCCCTCCTGTGAACCAAGTACCATAGTATATCTATGTATATATCTAGATCTATCTATATCTATATATATATATATACATATATATATCTATATATATATCTATATATATATATATATATATATATATATATATATATATATATATATTTATACATATACATATATATATGATCCAGTCTCAATCTCAAAATACTGAAAGCTTGACTTTCAGTATCTCGAGACTATAATATCAAAAGTACAGTTAACCAAAATTGCACTTTTCTTTATCGAATGTTACATTACCGAATCTGCTGTTGGGGTTGTATGCTGTGGTTTGTGTTTGCGGTGCATTGTGGTTTGGGAGTGAGATATGGTGGATGATGTGTGGCTGTGTATGGAGATTCAGGTAAGTTTTTAGTGTTTAAGGGTTTTGGGTAGGGTTTTTTGTTTTGTAGTGTTGTGGGACATTTTGGGAGTTGGTTGGGTTAGATGGGTGAGTGTGTGTTACTGTTGAAGGTGGTGTGTTTTTTGAATGTGTAGTGTGTGTGTTTTTGGCGTGTTTGTGTGATGCTGTGTGAACTAAGTGTAGGGTGCTAAGTGGTCTTTTTTTGTGTCTTCCATGGCAGTGCAACCTTGGAGTTGGTATATATAAGTAGCAGGCATGTGGGCCGCAGGGGAGGCTTGCCCCCCCCCCCTGCTTAAACATAGGTGTGTGTATGTTTGGTGTTTTAGTAAAGGTTTAGGGGGGAAGTGGTGTTAGTGAGGTTGTGGTGGAGGATATATTATAGAACTGTTATAGTATAGAACTGAATGTCACTTGCTGAAAATTCAGTATTTTGAATTTTCGGTATAGTGATATTCGGTTTTGTAATATTTCGGTATAGTGGGTGTTTGGTATTTAGATATTGTTGGTCTTTCGGTATTTCGAGATTTAAAAGTAGACCCATACACATATATATATATATATATATATATATATATATATATATATATATATATATATATATATATATATATATATATATATATCTATATATATATATATCTATATATATATATATATATATATATATATATATATATATATATATATATATATATATGTTTAATTTGGAAATGTCACAATCTCGAGATAAAGAAATGAACTAAAAAAAAGAAAAATGTAAAACCATGTTTTTGCAGGAGCAAGCCCCCTCTGCACCCCCCACACCCCCTGCAACTTAAATATACCTACTCCGAGATGGCGCTGCAGTGAAGAGAATGGTAATAGACATCGCTATTCAGTGTGGAATGGGAAGATTGCCATTCTTTTCACTGTAGCTCAATTTCAGAGTTAGTATATTTAAGTTGCAGGGGGTGTGGGGGGGCAAGCCCCATGCAAAAACATGGTTTTACATGTTTTCTTTTTTTTTACTTCATTTCTCAATTTTGAGATTTCACAATCTCGAGATTTTGACATTTCAAAATTAAGAAGTGGACCCATTTATATATATATATATATATATATATATATATATATATATATATATATATCTTGCTTAGCTGGGTATGACATTTTTGGTTGTGCTCTATAATTTGGATTTTTGTAATTTTTGTAGTTTCCCACTGAAGTGGAGGTTTTCTTTCTTTTTCTTATGATGTTCTTTGTCAGTCTTCTTTTGGTGACTTTTGTGTATTGTATTTTGCCATTGTGGTCTGCTGGTTTTTTTTTTACCAATCTTGTGCTTTTTCTCATTGTAGTCTGTGGGTAGATAGACCTGACATAGTTTATCTCCTTTCCTTAGGATGATGTAATCAACACGTACCTATTTTGATGGGCATATTTTTAAATAGTGTTTTTCCTGTGCCAGTGACACATAGGAAATAAAGCTCAGAGTATGGTCCAGGGATTTCCAGTTTAATTAGCAGCTTGGGTGCTTGACAATGAAGACATGGGAGGATAGCCATAGCCATGCCCATCTGTGTGTTTGTGGGTGGGGGGGTCTGAGGATGCATGAGGATCAGATGGATTTCTCTGGCAGAGAATGGGAAAGCACCATGCAGTTTAATGTCCTGCTGATATCACCCCTTGCAGTCTGTAGTAAGTGTCCTCACTTCAATGCAGGGAAAGCTAACAGACCTTTTAAGGAAAGAATCTTGAAGCATATGAGTGATATCTGAATTACAAATATGATGAATGCACTTATGAAACATGTTTCTATGAATCCAGGGTACACCTTTTCATTTTTGGTCTTTAGCTGGTGAAGAAGAATAAGCTGGGAGGTAACGTTGCTCATACTACTGAACTGACAGATATGAAATGGATCATGAGGCTGCAAGCGTATAAGACTCCTGGGCTTAATAAAACTGTACCTTTACGACCTGCATTACGTTCACTATCAGCTATTTCATTGATATATTCCTTGTATTTTCTGATTGGATAGCTTTTATTGAATGGAATGTGTGTTTCTGTTTAAAGTATTGTCTTATAGCTTGTGATTTTAGATATGAAGAAGGGTTTAATGCTTGAAAGCACTTATCTGTTTTATCTTTATCAAATGTTTTTTGTGTTCTTAAACTGGATTTGGCTGTGTTAGTTGGACCGCAATTTTTTTCCAAGTTGTACCAATAGCAGACCCTGTGCTTTGTTTAAAAAATATTCCTTCAAGCATGAAAAATGTTCTTCAGTACTAACTCTAAAAACAAGCAAATTAAATAAAACATTGGTCTAAATATATCTGGACAGGTTATATATCAGAACTATAAACTGAGGATGAACATACATAGGTTTTTAATATCAGCAGAAACAAAAACAAAATTATTGTTTATTCATTATTTCTGAAAATGTCTAAAAGATTCCAGGAGTTAATAAAAATGACATGAAACTCGCCAGACACCCTTTTAACTCAATATCCACAAAAAAAAAAAAAAAAAAAAATGCCAGGGACTCAGATTTACAGCCTGCTAGTGAAATGATTGGATGGAGTGAAAGATCATTAATGTTTTTGCAGACTTTAGATATGCCAACCATTTTTGTAATTTTATTAATTTTAATTCTAAGTAATTGATTAATTTACTAAATACCCAATACAACACATTTATTTATTTGTTCATTTACCTATTGATTGATTGATTTAACCTAACAATGAACCTTCTCACGGGGGTGTAATGAAGTGCTTATTCAGAATTGAAGTGCACTATGATTTTTCTTTACTATAACTTTATAGTTCATGCATACTCTACCAGTACTATCAGCACTTTATGTTCTATATACATGCATCATCACTTCAACAGAAAATAGCTAAAACTTCTCATATTTATGCTACTGCTAAGCATTATCTGTAAACTTCTTACTCTTTAAAATAAAATCCATGTGCAATCCCACAAAAAGCAACTCAACCCACCTAAAATAACCTCCAAAAATTAAATGTAAAAGAAATTTAAAAAGAAAACAGTCAAAGAGATGCACAAAGGTGCAATCTTCATGATTGCTGTGTCATACAACTTTGCTCTTTAGGTCAGTTCCCTACTGTGGTATCTTATACGTGGAATCTGCATGTCCTTCCCATATCCACATGAACTTAGAGGTATGCCATATATGAAATGGTGATCATCCAAATTGTCCCTGTGTGTGTGTGGGTGTGTGTGTGTGGGGGGGGGGGGGCTCTTATAACATGATCCTGAACTGGATAAAGCTGGTAATAGGAAACTGAATGAATGAATGCATGGAAAAATAAATGAGTTAAGTAAATTAAAAGAAACACAGACCATATTTTCCATTCATTTCATTAAAAAAAATCATACACTGCACATACCAGGTTTACTTGCACCTCAAGAAATCTGCACTGCCCTCCAAAATCAACTGTCTGGAGAAGAAATGCATCAGTGCTGAAACTATAAATATATATAAAAAATCAAAACTAAACAATAAAAAAGGTACAAAGCTAGTCAGTCAAAAAACACATTACTATAGAAGTGGGCCTGATTCTAACTGCATGAACAAAGTTTAAGCTGACTATAAAATCACAGCTAAGCTATAAGATTAGCAATCCTAACAAAACCTTCATTATGCTAGTAAAATGCATAAAAATGAGCTGATATTACGGAAATGATTAAAAACAGCACCAGTACCAGACCAGAAAACCACTCAGAAAACACTCCACTCATAAAGTCCTACAGAAACTATCTTAAGTCTTATTCAGCAAGTATATTACATGGCTACTGGGATGGACTGGGATGGACAGATATAAGTGGGATACAGTAATCCGAATCATAAAACTACAGGGAAGATAGGTATAATCATTATAAGTAGGGGTTGTCTCGTGTGTGGTTGTATAACTAAACTCAGGATAAGTGGTGATTTCAAAGCTCATTCTTTAAACTTTTAGTGAAAGTGTACAATATATTATCACTTATCTTTCCCCACCAGAGCATTCTAACACAATCTCTCTGTCACTTGCAATGTTTTTCTCTTTTTCTCTCAGTCTGTGCAGTTGATGATGCATTTCTAGCGTAAGAAACAAAAATATCAGCATGAAAACTTTAGTGTTCAGATTTTTAGTAAATAACTCAGCTGTTTAGGTGTGAGCTTATATTCTAGGATTAGCTTAAATCCCACTGGAGCAATATTTAATAACAATAGGATGTGTGTTTAACTGACAAGGTCACCTTTGCCACCTGACAATATCGTGGATATCAACTGTTGAGTTAATGCCAGAACATTCTCTGTAATTTCTCACTTGGTTTGGCACTCAGCAGTCAAGATGAATTCATAGCTGATGAAATGAACACAGCATGCTTTGGACAATTTTAAAACATAGAGAATGTAAGATGTGGATCATATCAAGCATAAATGCTATGTCTGACAAAAATTACACAAGAACAGTACTGCAGGGTTGTTTTAGTCACTGAACTTTAGGCATCTGGGAGGAATATCGCAGCTGTTCTTATAAGATATATAAAGAAAGATACAGTTAATAAAAGAAAGAAGATACTTTTGTTAAAATAAATCTTGTCATTGAGTCATCGTATGCTGTACTGCCTCCAGGTGTGCAAACTGTACCGGAGAAAGGACAATAACACCAAAAAACTATTCATAGATGCAAATAATAATGATATAGCATTGCTAAAACTTTAGAAAGGACAATTATCATGTATCCATACAAAAGAAAAGGAGAGACGACATGAGAAGAAAAGAGACCAGTTTGTATGAAGCATATAAGCATCATCTATAGTGAAAAGGGTTTAAAACTCTTTTACAACTAAAAGAAATGCAAGGGCCTTCCGTATGATGGGACAAAAGTAGTAATTCAATGAAAGACTGCAGAAACCTGAAAATAATTACAAATTAAAAGTATAGTGAATGGTAACCTAATGGCTGAATGGCACTTAAGTAAACAGCAGTGAAAAGGGAGTTGGATACCTAGATGCCTGAAACTGTCCACAGAAACAGATATGTAAGCAAATAAATGTTACAACGGTGCCAAAACATACTGCCTTATCACATGGAACATGAAAGCACATGAGTTATTACAGCTTATTATTCAGCCATTATCTAAGCTGCAGATAAAAGGCTCACTGCAATTACAAAAGGATCAGGTTTTTGTAAAAAGATATTACAAAAGAATGTGCCATTTAGCATATTCAGAGTGCAAGTTATAATTATAGATAAGTGGAGTAATCTGTTGCAATCTTACGACTATAACACACCAGCAGTTCAGCACAGAGTAATTAGCTATTTGTTCTTGACTACCACAAAGTGAAGTTTATACTTTTAACAATGCAGTCAGTTATTTCAAAGTTGATGAGTACAGCAGTATACCTACAGCTATGTTTTTTGCAAAAAAAAAGTATAAATTACTACTGTTCCAGTTTTATTCTCTGATTTTATACTCTGCAAGCATGAAGCGGATGCTCATAATTTTCAAATCGTGGAGTACATTTTGCAAGTAGGATTCTATACATGTTTATTGGCACCTTATTAAATTTCTTAAATTACAGTGGAGGAAATTATATATGAACACCTTCCTGGATTTATGTTTGTTGTTCTTGGCAAATAATCACAATGGTACAAGAGATGTTTTAAATGGGAAAAAAGCAATGCAGGAAAGGGACATGTATAAATGACATTTTCTGCAATTTATGTTATTTATACCAACTAATCTAATTATATTTGCTCTACAGATTGCATATGTTTTGTCTTATGATATGGTTATGTACAGATGAATTATAACTGGTTAACAAATATATTTTATTGTATTAACTATTACAGTGTTAAAGTTACTGTACTTCAGTTTACTCCTGTAATAACAATTTTACAGCTTCTGCTAAATGCATTAACAATATCATTTGATATGGAGTTTTCTGAGCACTACATAAAATGTGAATATTAGAATGAATGCAGTTTGACTAAAACTGGTCATTGTTACCAGTGACTTAACAGGCTAGAAATAAAATGTAAATGTACCTACTTAGGACAGATAGTGTGGACATTCTAGTAAGAAGTAGGGATTGTGGCACTGAATATGAAATGCTGGAGGGATGAACTTTCTGCCATGAAAATGATTAAAATAAATCCATGCTTTTTTACCATTTCCAGCCACACACATTCACTACACGCTCATACTCTGGGGAAATTGGCTCGCTTGTTTCTTTATTTTTCTTTTTCTTCTTGAGGTGTGAAGGTTTGATACTATAACACTTGTAAGAGGTGATATTGCGATGACTACATATATATTTTTCAATTATGTCCATAGGATCTACTGACCCTCATCAGGTGGTGTACATCTGGGTGTTATATATAAGTGTAAGAACAGAATAGTGTGTCAGTATTCATCCCTTACTAGGGATAACACAGCAGCATAATATAATTTACATCCCTCCTCCTCCTCACAGATGTCTGTAAGAGTTTTCTAGGCAATGATCTACCCCACCAACAAGAAACAACATGCCAGATATCAGTCCTCACTCCTTCTGCCTACCTCAGTTAGGCCTCCACCATCTGCTAATCAAACAACTTGGGACATATAAAGTAGACGCTCCTTCCACATGCCATTAAAATGCATGTTGCTAATCATTATGTCCTGTAATTTAAAGCAATAAATGTTATTAGAGACAAATGACTGTAGGACAGGGAGTTTCAGAGGGTACATAGACTACAGTGTAAATGCCAGCTCATGCATTAGACATGGCACTAATACTGTAATCTATGTTTCTACCACCATGATAAAAGTAGCTTGGAGAAAACTGTAATCCACAAATACTTCTGAAATTGACAGCATGGATTTTATGACACTGGAATAAAGTTACACTCAGTAGTCCTTCTAATAATGTTTTTTTAATGATAGGTGCTGCTGACGTCTCCATGATATTAGCTATAGTAAAAAAAAAAATATCTGCAAGTTATATAAGATAAACTTAGTACAGAATTGGGATTTTCATATCAATGACTATAATATAGTAGAGTTTCTAAGGGACTAGTAAACCCTGAATGAACATGTGTATTAGTTGGATAAAGGAGGCCATGCATTTTGGGGAAAGTCTTGCCATTAAAGGATGTGTGATCTAGGTTCATAGGTTGGTACTAGGCTATCAGCCCTAGGGCCTATGCAAGCCTAGCCATAACAATTCCCAATTCCCTGGATATTTCTTCTCACAATATTTACTTCTCTGGGCCCCTGTCTAGCAGGGTGACTGACATGATCCCCAGGGTGAACTTCCTATCTCCCATCCAATCATCAAGGTTCCTTTTGAAGAGGGCCAATGAGGCGCTCTGCTTGACATGTATAGGCAGTCTATTCCAGAGTATGGGGAGTCTCTGGGTCAGGAACCTATCCCTCCAGCATGTTTTGTTCATTGTGATGACAAGGTTTAGACTGTATATTATACACTGAGACAAATTTAATATTAGTTCTTGAGTTGTTGTTGTTGTGTCTTTCAGCTTTTCCTGGTTAGGGGTCGCCACAGTGGAACTCTGGTCCACTAATGATTGGCAGTAGATTTTTACATACCGAGTTGCCATCCCTGACGTACAACCTTCAATGAAGGTACACCCATTCATGCATGTCTCCACACAGAAGACGCTTTAGCTAAGAATCGAACAGGACAACGTCTTACTGTGAGGCGACAACACTTCTGCAGTACCACCACTGCAGTAATATTAGTTCTTGAGTACTGTCTGCATATTGCAGCAGATATTATGATATTCTAACCAGTGTGATGGGAGAAGTAGAGTGGGGGGAAGTTGAAAAGGGCAGAGAAAAGAGAAAATAAATCTCACTGATAGCAAATAAACAGGACAGTAAAGGATGCCAGAAAAGGGCAGGGGAAGACATTACTGAAAGAAATGTTTCATATAGACACAAACACCTCCTTTGAAAAATAAAGGTTTTATGTAGAGAGGCAGCACAGCATGGGAATAATCAGAGGTAAGGTAAATGGCAGGGAAAAAAACACCAGTAAGTGTCTCAGCCCATGTCACTTAAAAGCTGTACATTTAAAACACTGTGTGTCTGGGACCTGTTTGTAGGTGATTATTGATCTGTCAAGGCAAGGAAAGGAAGGCCTGAGTATAAAACATGTTCTAGAAGAGTAGAATGAAGGTGGAATTAAGAGCTCACTGTGCAGGTGAAAGACAGAGAAAGGTTGGTAGGATGTTCAGGATGCAGGATAAAGGACTGAACCAGTGGTCTTTAGGGTGGAGGAAGATATGAGGTTGTTTGGAAATTGAGGCATTTCTCATGAGACTCTGGGAGGTAATAACAACATGAAAGCTAGGCAGAAGACTAGGTCAAAGTAATTAGTGGAAAGGAATAAGCAGAAAGAGGACAAAGTGAAAAGGGTGAGGAAAACATGAAGGTAGAAGCTAGATAAGACATAAATGGGTAAGATAAAGGGGGAAGCTGTCAGGAGAAGGAACAAATAACAGATAAGGAGAAGGTAACCAGGGCCGTTTGGCTATGGCAGTCAAAAATGAGAAAATAAGGTGAGATAGAATCAATGGTGCTAGGCAGGAGAAGCAAAAGAGGGAGTAAAATGAAGCAGTGAAGCAGTGCAGCAGTGTTCAAAAGGGAAAGGTGGGGTCACTTAGGAAGGAGTACAAAAGGATAGTTACGGAACACAAGCAAGTAGCATGAGCAACATAGAGATGTTGTTAAAATATCCTACAGTGGGTAGTCGAGAAAGGATAGGCCTAGTGGTGAAGCAGCACAGGGATCACTCATATGAAAATTCAGAAAAAATAAAAAACAGCCACCAGAGAGTAAACGAAAGTCTCCACTTTTAATATGCCACTAAGAACAAAATAACCAAATGACTAAGTGCTTTCACCAGGCTTCAACGACTGGCTTCCTCAGAATAATTTGGTGTAACATCCACAACTTTTTAAATATACAAACAGCTAATTGATTAATTAATTAATTACATCACCACCTACCACGATGGTTTGACAAAAATCCTTAATAGAATTCCTTCAATCCACACACTTAGAGTCCACCTCATTTTATACTTTTTTATCATTCCATAAAATATTAAATGTTATATATTATGTATAAATTCATACAAAAGTAACAAAAACAAGTTATGTTATATTGGCAATCACACAGATTCACAGGCAGGATACAGAAATTATAGCCCATACATTGTAATAAAATCAATAAGTGACTAAACTGCACTAAAAATATCTTACAATTAAATTTAAATATAAAACCTAACTTAATTGTTGTTCACTATGTACTGGTCACCATAACAGTTTCAATGATGTAGTTTCCAAATTAAATATGATGTGCCTTAAGTTTTAAAATAGGCATCAAGGAAACAGCATCATTTAAACCGGGTGACTTCAGGGCATTAAGTCTAAATTGCCAAGTTGTTTCCAGGGCTCCAATTTTATTACTAATATCACAGCCCCTTTCACCCACGACTACTCGGTCTATAATAAAAAATACAAACTTTTTAAAATTCTTAGATTTTTTTGAATGTAAATAAAGTGCATTGTTTGTAAATTTAAAAAGTTGTGGATGTTACACCAAATGACTCTGAAGAACCCAGTGGTTGAAGCCTGGTGAAAGCGCTTAGTCATTTAGTTATTTTGTTCTTAGTGGCGTATTAAAAGTGGAGACTTCCATTTACTCTCTGGTGGCTGTTTTTTTATTTTTTCTCAATTTTTATAAGTTTTCTTTATCCGTTTGGATTGTTCTACATATCACTGGTATGAAGATCCGAGTCACTGATGATATTATGTGGATGTGTAGGCAAGAGATGAGGAGGTTTATAAAGCTAACAATTATCCCAGGCTTAATGTACACCTTGATTATCCAGACAGTGACTAGGTTGGACAAAAAAGAGAAGGATGTTTCATTATAGTGACTCGTGTAAAAATAAATGATCTGTTAGAAATGACTGTGGAGGAAGCAAAGGAAAGGTTCACATATTCAGCAATAGTATTTATGGGTCTAGACAGTGTGGTAACATTCTTAGAAGAACTGACATTCACACCAAGAGCTAATGGTCTTAGGAAGGAGAAGATTAGACACTTCATCTACTTCTTAGATATTGGAGCAAAGAGTAAACACTGACATAATGAATGGTTAGGGAGAATATCTGGGGACAAGGAATTGTTCATTATATATAAACTTTCTAATGATCCCTTTGAATTTCATTTAATTTCAAATTATAGCAAAAGTAGACAAAATTATCTTCATATTCTGCCCATAAAATGGTCTAGACAAATTATATTCATTATTTCTCCTTCATTCTCAAATTATTACCTTGCTAATGCTTTTTCAAGTATTTAACTAAATTCATTCTCTGCACCCATTCTGATACTCAGTTCCTTAGACCATGAGTCATTTCTATAGAATAAAAAACAGTATTTCCTTAGTTCAAAGAAGGAAACAGTACATATTGTCAGTGGCTATCCCTCTTATTCTACACAAATGTCTTTCCCATTCAGTGCAACCTTTCAACATTTTCCTGGAATAACCATATGCACTCATATCATATGTACTCTGGCTATGCTGTTATTATTTGGAAATCACAAACTTTTCATACTCTCTTCCACATGTCCTTACAGTGATATTCTCCTGAACTCCTTTGAACAGTATAAAATCTTTAATGCAAATAGCATCCAAACTGCACACATTATTCTAGACTTTGTCTTACCTCTGCCTGCCCACTGGTTTTACTACATCTTTACTTCCTAGGATAAATCTTCTAGGAATATAACATAACACAACACAACATTTTACTCCTTTTGCTACAGCTCTCTCACTTTGTTATTGATGATATAATCTAGATGTGATAATCGTGCCTGAAAATGGGCCTTGGCCCAGTCCACTTATATGTAAAATAAAAACAAAACAAACAAACAACCAAAGATGAACACAATAGGTAAAGATAGCTGACAGTAAAAAGGACAACAAAACAGATAAATGGATAAAATTAATAAACACAAAGGAATAGTTAAAGGTAATATGGAATGGAAGGTGATTAAGTAATGGTCAGGTGACAGGGAACAACATTCAGTCCTGACCTCTGTTCACTCCCTACGTGATGTGTGCATGTTCTTCCTATGTCTCTTTGGGTTTTATTTGAATATGTTGGCTTCCTACCACCTCACAAGCATGCTGGCTGACTGATGGCTGCATTATTTGCATGCGTGTATGTGTAAAACTGGGTCAAAAACAGAGCAGAACCAGGAATGAATTGAAAGGATTGAAACAGTAGAATTTTTAAGAAGACTACAGTTGTGATTATATTGACAATTGTATTCAGTAGTCTTCAGTACAGCTGTTGCTAACCCAGTTATGGACTTTTCTGTCAGAAACTGATTACCAAAGGAAAATGCTCAATTTAAGTTAAAAATGTTTAACAGAAAGCAAGTATCTGATGAAGAAATAGATGTGCTACAAAAGGGATTACATTTCATACCAAGAAGTGACAAAACTGGCATGTTTGAAAGACCTAGTTGTTTTGGCTCAGTGCTGTTTTTGAGGTGGTATGCAGTCAGGTGTTGAAATGGATATTATCACATGCACATAAAGTTATTGATACTGCTATACATGATCTATTTGTATCAGGATATATTTCACAAGAGCTAAATTAATATTGTGTGGCTTTTAGACTTGTTTGGACACATTTTAGTATATACAAATATTATAACATTAAATTAAATCCTTCCTTAAACTTAGAGATTAAGCAGCAGGGCCATTTCCATTACAGGTAGAGTTTAAGTTAAAACTAGTGGTATATGCCACAAGAGAATTCATTATGGGCACGTTTAAATGTTTTTTTTTTTTTTTTTTAAAATAGGAAATGTGCCAGTACAGGAATGTAACAATAGTGAACTTAAACATTAATGTTTTGTTTACAGGCATCCCTGATGGTGAAGGAATTCAGGTAATTAAACAGAGTTTAGAAAAAAAGTGACAATATTACATTCGAGGGGCTGAAGCGATTGTATCATTTCTGAGATGACTTTCAAAAATAACTTGTTTTAGGATAACTATGGTAGATGAATGTCTGAAGTGGAAATGGGGTTAAAACTAGCCTTCAGTTTTGCCAGTCATTTAAGCAAGATGGAAAGAGATGTATTTATTCCCATGCAAGTTTCTTCAGCCACATTTCTTTCTTACTCAGAGGTCATTGCATTGACAATTAATTTACTGAGTGTCAGGAAGATGTGAATGAAGTTAGGGTGCTTTTGGAGTTCATTAACTGTGCATCCCATTGTCAGTACTTCTAGCTAGCACATCTCAAACAATCATATGTTTTCTAGATGTTTAGAGTTTTAAAAACATTCAGTAAATAAACTTAAAGCAAAAAAATCTTTAAGAACATGCAAAAGAACAGCAACTTAGATGACATGAGTTGACACCCAAACCAATTAAAGTATAATGTAGTCAGAAGATAAGCTATCTGTTTATCAAGGCTTACCGGCAGGGACAATGACTTTTATAGTGAGTTACAGCAGGTTCAGCAGATCTTTGAACAAAGGTAATATGAATTGGCACAAAATAGCCATGAATCCAAAAGTGGGGAAGCTAATAACAACTGACAAGTGCAAGCCTATCACTACAATAACACAGTAACAGGTAAGTCCTTCATCTCTTGAATGAAGAAAAGTATTAAGCATAGCAAGGAAGAGATCACTTTCAGTGTGGAAACCGACGTCATTAGTTTTACAATTAAAGATACAGAAGAAGCTATACAGGCAATCCATAGGTTTAGAAGAAACCAGCAATGAAATGGTGACCCACTTTTTCTTGAAAGTTGGCAAAACCTTAAAAGCCTTTCAAAGAAAGCTAATAGCAATTACAGATACAGAGATCATGCTGAAATATCTACTAAATGTAAGGATAGTTCCATGTTGTTTCTGTAAATATGTTGCCGATGGTCCTTCTTTTTCTGAGTACGTAAACAAGCAAAAATGTTTAACATAAGGGCCACTATAGTCGCACTATAGACTGTGCTTTATACATGCACATCATTCACATAACTCTCTAGGAATAATGCAGAAACATTTTCAGTCAGTATATAGTAAATCTACACTGAAGAAAAATCCTCCGGATTGCTGTGTCCAGTGTTAGTAGAGATGCCAATCTTAGGCGTGAAGAGTAACTCTAGCTGTCTTCTCCTTTTTCCAAGACACGCGTGATTTGCTAGTTTAGGAAATTGAAGTCCCTAAAGGTACAGTATTATGCCTTTGTGGCTTACATGAGGAATTATATACAAACCCCCTATGATCAGACAGTAGTTTGCTATGATATGCATTCTCTTGCATTCACAGGAAAGGGAGATGCTTTCTTTCTTGGACATGCTATGCTATCGATTCATCTGCAAAGGCCTGGCTATCCACCTGGACAAGCTGTCACTTACTGACCTGTATCCCTGGTAGACAAGAAAGGCTTATACTGCATAGTGATCAGGTGGGATTTCTTCCAGGGGGCCATACCTAAGGCAACACTATTACCATGAAGAGCAAGTCACATTCATATATAACACTTTCTCTAACTGCAGTGAAGATATTCAGTATGACAGAAAGGCAAAATGGTTCTTTGTGTTTGGAGACCTCAGGTTTTTTAGCCTTCCAAAAGTGCTCATCTCTGCTTCATCTACATTATATAAGGGAGCCACCAAAGTAGTTAAAGATAGTCCTGTTTCATACATATTCATAAAAAGACCAAACAGAACTGCCGGGTGTCCTCAATTTCATATATTTTGGACACTAAGTCTCTGACGGCCTACTTGAGGACACAGTTCAGTCAACAAAGGATGCAGTCAAGCTATATTTTTTAAAAGAAAAGTGACACTTTTAACAGATGATGTACTCATGATGCTGAGGGATCCCATGGCTATAGTATCTAAGGATAAGCAGACCCTACAGGCATGCATGGAAGCCGCATGTTTGCAAATCACTGCAACTAAATCCTTAGCCCTTGGTCAGGAATGTGAGCATCCTGTGGATATCAGCTGTCTTTTTCCCTTTAAATGATAGTCTCTGAATTAACATAATTGGGAATCAAGACAGTCCACACAACTGGGCCTGGATGAGGTGCAAAGGTCAGCCAAATTAAAAAAAATGTAGAAGAAGATGATAGGAAACAGGGTAAGGGCAAATATAACAACTTGGTGCTGGACTTATTCAAGGGAGGTGAAAGAGGAAGCAATGTAAAGTGGGGTGAAGGCTGCAGAAATATTTGTAAAGATGAGGTTGTGAAAATTTGCATCACTAACTGGGTGGAGGACAATTTGGTCCAGAGAATCGGAGTATCAACGTTTGGGAGCCACTGTGTATACTTGTTATTGGTTATATAGGGTAATTGAAGTTGCCTAAGATTATTATACTGATTTTAATATATGGAACCCTCAACAGATAGATCATGGTCAACAAGATACATAGATGGGGACCTATAACTAGCAATAAAAGTCAAGTAAAACTTTATTGTCATTCAGACCATACAGCCAGTGCACAGCTGAACGAAATTACATTTCTCTAAGCTCATGTGCAGAAAACATGCAATTAAAAACAATACACATAACAGCAATAGCAACAACAGCAACAATAAAGTTCAAGTGATCTAAAGCCATCAAAGCTTCAAATAACCATGGTGTGCCCATCCTAGTGGCAATTTCAGTGACCTCAGCCATCCTTCTATCCACACTGTTGCCATCTCCATCTCAAACACCAACAAATGTTCCAAAGTCCCAGTGCATTTATCTCTGATCACGCCAATCCCTCTATCAGCACACTACTACCTGAGGCCTGAATGATTTATGGTGGCCACAACAGTCGTCTCCATCCACACCATCCTCACCAAGATCGTCAACTCCATCCACCAACACCAGCAACATTTCAAAGTCTGGACCAATCCTTGACCCAACAGAACTAACAGAGTCTAAAAATCCACAAGCCAAGGCTCCAGTTCCTGTACTCAACACAACCGCCATCCCCGATACCCTGAGATGATCACTGTCAGCTCAATGGTTGCCAAAAGAACCAATGATCCAAAAAACAAGGCAAATCCACCAGAACAAAGCAGAAAAACACCATTGCTGCATTCATCACACAGCTGACAACAAAACAGTTCACAAAACAGATGACATACTGACAGAAAACTACATAAACTACAAACGATATGAAACACACATTCGGGAGGCAAAGTAACTGCTGCCATTGAGGGCGCCTCCATCTTAGCATTTAGCTTAGCATTAGATTTAGATCTTTGCATCTTACCATCTTAGCAAATAATGTGATAGTGAATATTATTTAATATCACCATAATTTACATGAGTTATAGGATGGTACTGCTGAAACTTATATCTGATAATGGGACTGCAAATTTACACAGATACTCCCGTATAGCTCGTGGAAGGCCTGAATATATGATAGGAACTAAACTCATCTTAAGAGAGAGGTATCAGTATGCTAAAATCACATTTCATTAACTACACAGACCCATGTGTGTGTGCGTGTGTGTGCATGTGTGTGTGTGTGTGTGTGTGTGTGTGTGTGTGTGTGTGTGTGTGCGTGTGTGTGTGTGTGCGTGTGTGCGTGTGTGTATATGTGCATATATATATTTTTTCTTCAGACTACTAAAGTTGAGCAGTGGCAACTTAATTTATGTTGGAGAAGTACAGGCCAAGTCTGGAAGCGAAGGCTGGCCTGTTAACCATTATCGCCCATGCTGAAACATAATTGATCTCTCTAAAATAATACCAGTTCATAAAGCACGTTAAAGTTAGTTATTTTATCTTTGAGATGTGTCATGTTTCTCAAAGATGGCAAGACATTTGCAAAACAAGTTTCTTTCATTCCTCAGGCAAATGCATTGGTATCTCAGTCATATCTGCCTGTATATCCCCTAACGTAGGACATCTAAGGTCATTCACCCCCAGATGAGCAATCACAAAGTCATATTCACAATTTGGAAAGTTGAGAGATCTAATGATCTTTGTCAGGTCTCAAATCCTGGCACCAAAAAGACAGATAAACTGGCCACCAACCTGGAGCAGCCTGATGGAAGATATGTCTTGTGCCTGACTTTAGAATCATCTGTAACTAGAACATTGCTGTGATTAGCTGCAGGTCCTAAAAACCTAACCAGATTGACTTTTTGATGGTGGGTGTAGAAGGCCTACTTGTTTTTTTTTTTTTTTTTTACTCAAATGATTTTTATTTTGATGAAATACAGTAATTTAATACATGCATAACATTCAATAACTATTTACAGTATTTACATTCAGCCTGACAAAAAGGATTCAGATAAAGACATTTGTAGCTAAATAAGTTAACATATAAGCTATGATAGTTAGGAAGAGTTTGGTTCCATCTATAGGGTATCAATCAAATTCAAAACCTTCCTCCACAGACAATTAACCAATGGCTTAGGAAAAGTTCTTAACTCTTTAGTTATTTTCTCCATTAGTATGCATTTCTTCAGTGATGATAGGAATTCCTCCATTGTGGGTGCCTCATTAGAGTTCCATCTTCTAGTTATACATTTTCTGGCTATTCCTAACATTGTCCACAACAAATACAGGTCATCTTTCTTCATATTATTATTATTAACAACATTCAATCAAATGAAAGACTTTGTCAAAATGAATATATCAGTTTGTTAATCTCATCCCAATATGGTTTAATATTAGTACAGTCATAAAACATATGAGACCAGTCAGCATTAGTGGACAGATGACATCTCTAATATAACTTGTTGTTTGAAGGGTTCATTTCTGAGAGTTTCTCAGGTGTCAAAAAGGATCTATGTAGAAATTTTCAATGAAAATTCCTTCAGAATTGTGAGCAAGAAGTTAGTTTAACTGAAAATAAAATGTTTATTTTATCTTCCATTGAAAATTATACTTGAAACCCTTTAGTTAGGTATTGCAAGTAAGAATATTTAGGAGCTGTCTTATACACAATGAAAGTATTATATGGATATCTTAATATTGATATTATTATATAGAATTCCAAAAATCCAGTTTATAATTTTTGGTACAGTTTTGAAGGATGAGTTAGGTATTATTCTACACAGATCCTTAGTGCATGCTGTGACACTCTGAAGAACAAACCAATCATCAGGGGATAGGCCATAGGTTGACAATATACGTTGTATGTTCAAAGCTTGTTGGTTTTCAATACATTGCAACCAACAAAATAGATTATTATTTTTCCTTAAACCAAACATCTCTCTCTGTGTTTTATCAGGAAAATCCCTTGTAGTAGTAAATGGTATTAAAAATCTATGCCACAGTTTTATATCTAAATTTGTGTTAATGAATTTTCTAAACACATCAAAAATATTGTTTATTAGTGTTAGTTTAGTTAATTTTGTTGTACTATACTGTAAATTTAAACTTAAATAGTGCCATATATTGTCTTTGTCAGTTACCAAAGCATTCTTTGATAAATAATTTTCATTCATTAGTATAATGGAGTATAACTGTTTCCAACTGGAAGAGTATCTAGGATTTATTCAACTCATTACTATTTTAATTATAGGTGCCTTTATATAAGTTTCAGTCTCTGGGAATTTTAACCCCCCTTGTTCCCATTTTCTGATATGATGAGAATATGCCACACTATTTCTTTTGGGGTGCAATAGGAGTTTCATCAGAGTTGAAGTGATTTCTTTAAGGATTTTCTTTCCTGGTGGAAGTATAAGGGCCTGTGCTAATTTTAGGTAACGAAACAATTTTTATCAGTTGTAACCAATCATCAAATGTTATAAACAAATTATTCCATTTGCTTATTAATGTCTTGATTAAGTCTATGGCTTTAGCGTAGTTAAACTGTAAGGTTTCCTCTATATTCTTGCCTAGGACTATTTCTAAATAGTCTAGAGTTGAAACTTGGTTTCCAATAATATGATTAACTGGAACCTGCATGTTCTTTTTTTATTTAACAATAAATATTTTGATTTAGATTTGTTGAAGGATAGTTCTGAGATTTTTTAGAAATTTGTTGTTACTATATCCACTTCATCTAACACTTCCTTAAAATTGGGTAAGGTAAGTAAGACATCATCAGCAAACATTATTATTTTAAAAAATATATTGGTCATATATATTTATACCTCTTATCTTTGGGTTATTGTGTATTAAAATGGCAAGCATTTCTATGGCCAGAGCAAAAAGGATAGGGGACATGGGACATCCTTGTCTAGTACTTCTAGTGATTTGGATTGCTTTAGAAGTAAAGGGACCTAATTTGACATATTCTAGTTTATTTTCATAGATTTTCTTTATCATTGTTATAAAAAAGGGGGGAATCAAATAACTGTAAGACTTTAAATAAATAACCCCAATTTAAGGAGTCAAAGGCCTTTTGAATATCTAGACCTATTATCAATGTTTCATGTTTTCCTCTATTGAGGTAATCTATCAGAGTTAATACTCTTTTAATATTATCCTGTGTATGCTGGTTATGTATGAAACCAGTCTGGTATATATGTTCCAGCTACAATATTTGACCAATAAACCCACCCCTTCAATTAAAAACATATTTGAACCTAAGTTCAATATATTTATACCAACAATATTCACAAGCCCTAAAAACACATCATAAAAATTCCTTATAAAAATCTTTTAAATGAAACTGTTAATATACATATAAACATATGTCCAAGAAATGTCACCAAGGATATTTGCAACCTTCACTCAAGAGATGGAAAGAAATACATTAACATGAACTGGAAAGAATTTCAGCTGTATTCCTTTGCTGCCATCTACTGATGAAACTACAAAAAGAGAAAAGATACCACTTACAGCAGAAAAAATAATGCTGTATGTATAAAGGACCTCTGTGCTTTCTACTATTTACAACATAGAAAACACTTATGTAATAGTATTAAATCATTTATAATCTAGCAGCTCTTAATTTAAGCACTGGGACAAGGGAGACATGCTCATTGAGGCCTGTGGATTTACAGGCTTCTAAAACAAACTGCCAAAAAACTTCTCGAAATTCAATTCTCACCTCCCGTTCTCGTCCTCTAATATCAGGTGGCACTTCCTCTAGTGCAAAAAACATAAATTTAGCCTCTTTGCAGTTTTGAGTGAGCTTAAAAAAATTCTAAAAATGTCCAAAAGAGAAAGGCTTATGTAGTGGTCACCCGTAATCTGGTGCTACTGTATGCTCAGTCAAAGGAAATAAAGGACCACAGATAAATTCTGATAAATCTAGACCAAGGAGTTTAATAAAAAATAGGCACAATTCAAGCACAGGTTTACAGGTTAAGCACTTTCTTCCCTGATATATGTAGGATTTCTTCAGAACCAATGAATTAGAAAAAGTTGCTTATTTAAGTGTTAAACCAGATCACCATGTGACTTGACTAAACTGAGTACAAATGATGTTAAAGGTACCAGACCCTAAAAATATTTTAAATTTATTAAAATAAAAGAATGAAACTTAAAACACAATTAAAAAGTACAAAGCCAGTTAAATAACTACAAGAATACAATCAATACATAAATATATAAATATAATATAAAACATATGTAAACATTTATATTGACCAAACACTTAAGAGTATCTTGAATTTGGTGAAATATATTCTTAAGTACTCCTGGAATTTTTTAGTGAAAAATCAAATAACAATTGTTTGACCATAGTCACACTTTTCTAACAACCAATGTGTTTTTTTCTTGTATCCCACACATCGAAGTGGTGGAGATATTTATTTATGTATTTACCAATTTATTTTGAAAAAGGCTAGGGGGAAGATAACACAGAGAAAGCCTGTGCAAGAATGAGGGTATAGGGAAGGAAGCAGTGCCAGGTAGACAAGCAAAAAGAGGGACAAAGGATGGGAAGCACAACTATGGTAGATAGGGAGGAGTGAGGAAGGCCTGGCAAACCTGCCTACAGGAGAACCCACAAAAAAAGCAGTCACCTGCATGACTAATATCATGGCCAGATTCCAGATCTGGTGGCCCAAAATTCAGGGCTGGTGGCTGGATAGTTGTTTGTCTCTATGGTACCAATATGAGTACTGGGCTGTCAATCCAATTCAGTCATCAACAGCTGCTACAGCTCTTTCTGCATGACCAAACTGAGGTAGTCTTTATCACTCTCAGATGAGGAGCCTTTGCCCCCTTCATGAGAAGAGGCAATGGAGGGCACTGGTGTGGACTCCATGTCACCTTCCACATGATGATCTATGTTACCCTGCAGATAAACAGGGATTTGGACTGCTGGGTACTTGGTTGTCAGCAGAGGTGCTAGTGCACAGTGTAGTAGTCATTGCCTTACCTCTGCCTTTACCATGGCTAGTCCTACAGAAACTGAAAATAAATGAAGAGAAATGAAGCAACAAAGACATCTAATAAAAAGGAATGGAAATATGAAAAAAGAAATACATGAATACAGTTTTTGTTCACATCTTGTACAGATTATTCAAATATTTAATTAGAGAAAATCAGAAAACAAAGCTAAATAATAAAAAAGATACAGAAAAAAGAAAATGCACAAATACAACTGTTCAGTTGTACATTGTATAATTTATTAAAATATAAATGGAGAAAAACAAAATAAAGCAAAATAAGAAAGTGAAAACATTACATACATTATGAAAGAATGGTGCAGATATGGATGTTCAGTTTTATGTCATGCAGTTTATTAAAATATTACAGTACTGCTAGCAAGACACCACATTTGGCCCACTGTTGAGGAAGCCTGGCCTACTCTGTCTGGCAAGTAAATAGTAGTGAACACAGCATATTCCTGATAGAAGAAGGCAACTTCAGTTACATGTGCTAGACCTACTGTACAGCCACAATTCAGAAACAAAATGTTTATAATAAATAGCTGTCTCCCTCTCTCTCTCTCCCTAATATCTTCTGGACTAGGGGTGATAACACCTCATCATTTTATTGGAGCAATTCAGAAGTTATCATGCTGATTTTCTTTGTTAGCTTAACAGCTGTGTTAAGAGCTCTATTTTAGTATGATAGAAAATATACTGCTGCCGTTTTGGGGAAGGCAATATTACAGCAAGCAACCTTGTAAATCAAATGTAATAGTATCAGAGTGTACTGCCATATAGTTAAATTGACAGAACACAGGATAGCTGGTAATGGACCTCTAGATTTTAATGATCATGCATCAGTGCATGGAATTAACAGGTATTGGGAAACAGCAGTGGAATTTGTACTGTAACATATATGGGATTTGACAGAGGACTGATAGGCTTAAGATTGAATGTGGGATGGTTGGCATAATGGTTAAGGTGTTTACCTACCTTGCAGACAGAAGGTG
This sequence comes from Protopterus annectens, assembly GCF_019279795.1. Classification (NCBI taxonomy): domain Eukaryota; kingdom Metazoa; phylum Chordata; order Ceratodontiformes; family Protopteridae; genus Protopterus; species Protopterus annectens. The sequence goes on along the minus strand of NC_056732.1, from coordinate 245,244,727 downwards.
CAGGGTTTGATTCTCACGTGGGGTAATTGGCTAGGCTTAAAATGGCCCACAAGGCAGTAAGCCTAGTACTACTCTATGAACCTATGAATCTGCTTTATAGTATCTGTTAATTGATGATCTCGGGAAGCTTCAGGTACATGCAGTCTTGAACTAGAAACACATTTGAGCCTAGTACCTACCTATGAACCTATACCCCAGTGATCACTTCAATGGATCTGCTGAACAGAGGCACAGGGAACTAATCTAAGGGGGTGGCGAAAGCCAACACATTCCGGCTAGGCTTATAAATGCCTTAGGGCAGATAGCCTAGTACCTACCTATGAATGTGATAATTCACTGGGGATGGGCAAAACAGGTTGCAGTTTTTTATGGGGGAAGGATCTCAGCCTAACAGGGAACATAATCAGACTCTGTCACTGTCCTGCTGTGTAGGTGCCACCCAACTGTACTACATTTGCACAGTATGACATGCTACAGGGTACACAAGGCATAGGCTGTGCTATCTGCACATACCTGAAAGGACAGCAAGCATGGCTAACATGTTCACAGATGCCACACGGAGCATGGTGCAGAAAGGGTGCACTATATCAGTGCACAAAGCTGTAGCCTGCATAAGGGTGTTGGGGATAGGGTGGAGGCAGTTGTTGGCTGGCATGGGCAGTCATGCTTGCAGATACTGATCCATATGTGTAACCCATAACAGTTCATGCCCTTGCATCAAATGAATGAATGGCAGTAGCTGGAGAAGTTCACCCCACAGGAGTTGTAAGTGCTACTGTAGGCCCTACACATATAGGTCATGTGTATTTTTCAGAAGGGGGAAGCTGATAGAGCTCTCTAGAACCAGATGTGGTTGGAACTGGTGCAGGACATCACTGTATTGAGTGGCCATAATAGGGTAATAATACTACTGAATTACAGGCTGTATAATATGTTGCTGCATGCCAAACCTAGGCACAGGAAATTGGCTGGCACAGGCTGTACAATCAGAGTGGCTCACCAGTACAGTGATTTCTCACAGAGATGAAGACATTTTTACTATCTATCCCCTGGAAAGTGTGAAACCACTCATACTTGGTGATGGTGACTTGAATGTGGGAGCTGGGTTGGTGACAACTATCCAAGTGTTTGTAGGGGATGACCCAGATGAACAGTGGCACATAAAATGCCTGAAGGACTATGACTTGTATCTGTTAATGGTTTACTGAGATAAATGCACTTGCATTTATGTCATCCATGGACTTCAGAGCTGCTAAACTGCAATTACACTTGAAAAGAACTTACAATGTGTTATTTGAGTTAAATTTCAGTTTAATTTTTAATGTTAAAAATGTTATTGTTTATTTCTCATTTCTACAGCTTCATGCTATGGTAAACCTAACTGCTAGTTCATTCTTTTTTATTTTTTTTTACTGTGCGTTTGGTTTTGCTTTCTATAAGGATAGTTTGTGTTTTTTGTAGTTTTGTATATACATTTATGTCATATAGCAACCTCAGACCTGTAACAGTGACAACCTGCATCACACAATATGTATTTGTCTATAGACCATCTATGGGATTAGCATGTGCTAGTCTGAGTGCCACATGATTGTGGGGGTTAGAGATATGTTACATTATTGCCACATGCATGTTATCTGTATGCATTCAAAGGGTCTCTGGAAGGGGATCCAGCACAACAGGTCAGAGCATACCTAATTCTACAGATCACTTGTAGCTGACAATGATGCCACCGATCACATAGCACTGTCTGATGACACAGTGGTAATGCCACTGATTCTAAAAGTGAAGAACAACACACTCAAATCATACCCAGCTGAGGTGACTGTGGAAGAGCAGGATGATCATCCACCATCATTTGTGTTCAGTGAAGGTCATCTCATCCATGTCCACCCCACCATCACAGAATGCAGCAGTGGGAGGTAGTGTACTACCTCTGAGGTGTATGCGCCCAGCATAGAGGACAGGCATGTATATAAACCCTGCCACTATGACTTCAGGTCATTATCAGACTTTGTTTGGCATTGATCACTGGATGTGCAGGTCAGTGTTCCAGGCACAGACAGCCAGTACTCACACCATGTCAGTTGTGCTGTGTGGCCTTTATGAGGACCTGCAACTACTGTAGGGACTACAGGACAACACTCCACTCATGCAAAGTGAGATGACATATAAGGACTAATAGCAGACATGCCTTTTGAGGGCCTTTTTACATACACTAGTGCATTAATTTGGATGTGGACGAATGACTGCTGTGGTCATGCTGGATGACAGATACTCATTGTGCAATCATATGGCTTACACAGATTGTACACACCATATTAGAGACAACTACAGTGTGAATTCTGTATTTTTTTCAGTAGACACGGTTAGAGAGTAGCTGTGCTAAAGAGGGTGAAGGAGATGATCCAGGCAGAATGTTGAAATATGTCAGAGTGGGTTAGTGAAGGGTGGATGCAAGGTGTTTTTTTAGTGGGTGTAGGGGGAAAGTGATGGAGGGGTTTGAAAGGGGTAAGGTGGGATAATTGTGTGGATAAGAGTGCCATAAAGTAGAATATAGGAGAAAGGAGGTGACACAGCTTTGTTGTAAGGAAGCTGGGGGTGGAGGCACTTGTACATGGACTAAGTAAAAACAGCATTAAGCAGCAATTGATAAGCTTTACAGTGGTAATTTCAGTGCAATAACTGAATGCTGAGATGGGAGCTAGTTAATGGCTTGTATTACTACTGTACCAGGATATTGAGTTGGCACATATTTGTAAGTGGTGGACGTTAATTTCATTAAATTTTTGTGATCAGTGTACATATTTATGATTCTTTATGTGCTGATGTTATATACTGTTGTGATAGGTTTGCAATTTTTGAAAGATTGAGTTGCAGCTGAACCAATTGCTTAATTATTTGAAAGCATATTGCTTCCTTGTAGGGTACACAAAAACAAGCGTACTGATGAGAACTGAGTTTGTATCCAGATGGGACCCTTTTGTGCTATATTATTTTGGTTAATATGACATTCCATGTAAAGGTGGGTAAGTATGGGGTGAGTTGCAAATCTTTGAGAATGGGAGCATGGGTAAAGTTATAAGTGCATGATATATGGGGCATTATATTCTATGATGGGCTTGATACGGAGGAGTAGAGAGGGGCAATAATTTCCTTGGAACTTGGGGATATACCTTTAATAGTTAGTTGGCTAGGTGGAAGGATTTTCTAATGATGGTGGATTCATGGTCAAATGAAATTTCTTTATCCACAAACATGCTGAGGGCCCTTATAATGGTATTAGCTTTCAGAGGGTATTTAAATGAAGTTTTTGTTTTTTTCTGAATAGTGGAGCCTTTGTTTTGTTCGTGTTTAGCAGCAAGTGTATTTTCGATAGCCAATTGAGAAGAATTGACTGATCATTTTTGATCGTTGTGTTGGAGGAGCTGGCTTAATAGATTACCATATTGTCTACAAGTAATATAACCAACAGTTATGAAAATGAGTGGGACATCTATCAGTAAAGATAGAACAAAGACATGTTGACAAATGTAACTCTGGGACACAGCTTTTAACAGAGCAGCAGTGGGTGACAGATGTGTACCTAACACTATGGAGAAGGTTACAAAGATGCATCTATTACATTTAATCCTTGAACCAACTGGGGGCTTTTGGATTTGTGCCTAGAACTGTGAGTTTTTGAGTTAATGCTCAACTAGACCAAAAGCTAAGATGACTGAACCAATCAGATTGCTTTTGCTCTTGTTGTTACCGTACCCCTTCTCATGTAATACACATGCTGAAAGGAGGATAACAAATTGCATATCTAAATGTAGCTAGACATTTGAGTGTTAACTTATTTTTCAAAAAAATTTACAAGGGACGGTAAAATGGAAATTGGTCTGAAATCACTGTCTGAGTTATCATTAGGAACTTTTTAGAGACATTTAACTATGCCTTGCTTCCATATAAATGGCATTGAAGTGGTATAGAGGGATACAGTATAGATGTTGAACAAGGGGTAGGCTAGGGAAGAGTCTTCCAGAGCTTGGTGGTGTATACTAGCTGTTTTTGACAAAGAGATTTTCAACCTATTTTGTTTTTATGGCTGAAAAATAAAAGGGAGGCGAGTAGCATTGGTTTGATTTGAAGATAAGGAAGTGGTGACTGGGTAGGAAGGGGTGTGAGGCAAGTAAAAAAGTGCAGTAGTAAAAATGGGCAGTGCAAGTAATCTGTGGGCAATAGGGGTGACCAGAAACTAATGATATCCTGAAGCAATTACACTGGTGGAACCCCACAGTGAGACTTCAGCCTCTAGAATTTCAACCCTTATAAAAGACTCTGAAGCACATGAGGTCACAAAAGAGTGTCCATACACTTTAATTAGTATAGAAGGTGTGCAGAAGTGCTCATTTGCAATGGGAATAACATGGCAGGATTGGGGGACAAAAACTTATTAGAAATGCATATACCCTGCTTGATATGAAGGTGATATAAGGTTTAACTTGCCATTCCTCTTTTAATGACATGCAGATAAGTGTCAACGTTTATCTAAGTAACTGACAGAAAAGCATTTAAGCAAAAAAATTGTATTGACTTATTTTTGGATTTCTTCAGACAGTTAAACAAAATTGCTAATTGCCATTCTTTTATCTGCATTTTTACAGCTACTTTTATTAAGCTGTAATAAAACTTACCAACGGAGGTGCCTTTTACTTTGTTAGATGATGGCTTAAAGCAAATACTTTGTGGATTATCAAAATGGAGAGAAACTAGCAATCTTAATTAATGTATCTAATTATTAAATGTCTTCATAAACACAGCATAATACAAGTACCAGCTTTTATTGCATGTACATTTAGACATTTTTCTAGAAAATATGAAGGAAATCTGTTCATTTAACCGAAACTTTTATTCACAGCACCCCTAAATTACATGTCTATTAAAATAAAGTAGGTCAGAGCAATTATTATGTAGAGCATTTTAATCATCCCTATTATCCTGCCAGCTCTCTTCTTCAACACTAATATCTGTAATGATATGTTTCAGAGACATAATCTGCTGTTAACCATATGTGTTTAGTAATCCTGCATGCAGTGCCAAGAAAGGCAAGAAAGTGGTGTAAAAAAGTAGTTTTTACATTTTTTTTCTTACTGAAATCTATTGTTTTGTATGTGTTCATTTAATTTCTATGGGAAGAGATTACAATCAGCTCTTTACTGCACGGTCCTATTCATTTATAATTGTCATGCACCAACTGTAAAACACTAGAGTATTTTGAATACTGATTTCTTACTTCCCTTTTTTAATTCATTGACTACAATAGCTAGTTTGTAGAATGGTGCTGCTTATAAGCATCTGCTTTTTTGTACAGCATCTTTCTGTACAAATAAGTATAAGCATGTTCCAGCACTGCTACAAAGCCATAGTTTTACTTTTGCAAACTCAGATGTTTTTGCTTTAACATGTACTATAAATATAAAAATACATTAAAATAATTCTAAGCTTAGACTTTTCAAAACTGAAAGTTGTTGTGTAGGGTATGGTTTTAGTAACGCAAATTATAGTTGTAGTCTATTTATTACACATAATAAAAGCATTGTATAACAAACTTTTCCACTGCCTTACCTAGGTACTATTGATGAAAGATATAAGTGGCACACAGATAGTCAGCATATTCCTTACACTCTATTTTAAGAGACAAAAAATTCAGAGCTGGTCTATACATGATGATCAAAAAGGTCATCTTAGGAGAAAGAGGATCATATAATCATCAACTTTGCCTTATTATAGGAAAATAATGCATCAGGCCCCCAAAACAAAACCAGCATACATACCTTTGTTCCCATGAGAAGAAATGAAAAGTGTGACCTTTGATTGAGTGATGAGGGAGGGGGAGAGTGAGGTATGAATCAGACAACTGTGTAGCTGTGGGGATATTAGATTAAAAGAGTCCACCACCTCCAGTATATCTTCTGAAGGTATGTGACCAAGAATAAATGCACTTAAGAGCCTTCATCAGGTTTAACAGAGTCTGAGGCATTGACTACATTAACTAAGTAAGAGGGCTCTGAAGCATTAAAAGGTTAAAGGCTTTGAACATGTTTCCCCTTATCTCTCTATATACTACTTATGTCCCTCTAGCCTCAGTCTAAGTACATACACAATTGAATCAGTACTCTTTTCATATTGCCCTTCCATACTGTTCTTGTTCTACCCTATTAACAGACTCCTCACCATATAAATTCACCCTCATTCATGTCAACATTTCCCTATACCTACATATTGATCCCTATAGCTACCTATCAATCCTTATGACTACCTCTCAGTCCTACCTATCATCTTACTCTACTTTACTCCTCCCAGTAATGTCTACTGCCTATAACTGCATCCCTCCACACTCCTCTCACCATGCACTGTCGCCTATCCATACAGCCTTCTAAATCACAAATGTGATTATGTGCCACTACCTCACTTTCTATCACTAGTATTCTTCACCATATTCACACTCAAAACCAGCCATCACAGCTTTCTCTCCCAGTGATACTATACCCACCACACAATAGTTAAACCAGACTACCACAACACATTTCTCTGCTATCTTTTCCAGCCTACTTAACATTAATTTCATTAGCACTCTGAAATACAAGCAAGCAACACAAGCTCCACCATTATGCAAAACCATGTATAAACGTAGGCCCTATATAACCAGGTTCATACTAGACTAATGACCACTAGCATCTTTACAAGCCTAGCCATGCAACCCAACCAAGTTTTGCTCCAGAGTTATTTGGATGCCTATATGGTGGCGTATGTTATTAAACAGGTAGCTAAGGGTTAAGTGGGGGGGTATGTTAATTGGAGATTAATTTCCTTACTGTGAACCTTTGTCAACCAGGGACAGACCGGGGGTGAATTTGTAATTTTCCATCCAGTGATCAATGTTTCTTTTGAAGTAGGTCAGAGATGAACTTTGCTCCATGTAGATGGGGATTTTATTCCATTGTGTTGGGGTCCTTTGAGACACATATAAGTTTCCCCCTGTTTATGTCACAGACAAAGTTTAGGTCCTTGGATCTAGTGTTTCTGGTGCTGTTTGTCTGTCATATGTGCAAGAGATCCACCACAGCTAGATCTGAGGATGCTTTATATGTCAGACATAAATTTCCTCTCAGTATACTGTAGGAGACTGAGTACAGAGATAGGATCTTAAGGATGATCTGTCTGTTCCAGGGTATTCATACCCTGGATTTTCCTGGTGAGGAGTCTTTGAGGACATTCCAACTGATGCAAGTGCCTGGTTAGGTATATGCAAAAGGGGGTACTCTACTCAGTCATGGGTTTGATAATGGCTGAGGAGTACTATTACTTCTGTGGACATGGATGTCATATCCTTGCTTATGAGTTGGGTGACATAGAATGATTTTCTTACTATCTTGGCTACATGTTGGATGACTGTCAGATTACAGTGTACATATGTTCCCAGATCCCTAACCATCAGTTCAACTCATAATGGTGTTTTATTGATGAAGAATTTAGCTTGAGTGGATGCTTTCAAAAAGGCCACTATAATGCATTTCTTTGCATTGAGTTTTAATCCATGGCTTTTGCACCAGTTATTAGTTTGTGTTAGACTGTCTTGTAGGATGTCGGTGTCATGTGGGGAATCTATAATAGCCCCATATGTAAAGCCATTTGCCAACTTGGTGAGCCAAAGTCCTTTGACATTAGCCTTGCCTTCTGAGAAGTAGATGCCAGACAGGCATGCGCCCAACAAAGAGCCCTGGGTACTTCGCTGGATACTGGTCATGGGTCCTCTCTATGAGCCAGCTGTCAATCCAGTGAGTTATAGCAGGATTTATGCCTAGTTCTGAGAATTTGTCAGCAATATTTTAGTGGGATTTTGTATCTAATGCCATGGTCAGGTCAAGGTGGGACGTGTACTCCATTTTCCCCGCACCCATAGCCATGGTGACACTCTTGAAGAAGTATACAGGTTAAGTTGGCAAGACCTTCCTTTAACACAGATAAACTGGGATGGGTCCAGTATCTGTAGGTTGCCATTGTCCCTCTTGATCATTTCCTTAATAATTCATTCCATGGGTTTGTATATTAGACTGCAATTTCTGGGGTCAGTTGATGGTCCATCCTTATGAAGAAGGATGACTGTTGTGGCCCTCCTTTCACCTGGCACATAACCTGTTTTGAGGCCATAGTTGAAGACTACCTCAGGTGGTCCTGCTAGGTCATGTTTTAGGCTATTTAGAAGGCAACCAGGGATATTGTCATGGCCCACTAAAGCAGTGGTTGTGGCTTTAATGAGTGCCTCCAGGACCTGCTCCCTGTTGATAGTTGGGAGGATGTGTTAGAAGAGATTTCACAGAAGGTAGCAGGGAGGGAATAGGGGATGAAGTCAGAGCTAAATATATCATCCAGTAGATTTACTATGTCACTCTGGTCAGTGAAGTTTGTACCATTTACCACCAGCTCAGCACACTGCTGAATATTACCTTTAAGGTTCCTAACATAGCTGAAGAAGTCATTATGGTTGTTCTTAGCCAGGAAAGCTACCCTGACATTGTAATTTACCTTATTTGACTTTATTAGACCTCAGAGTTTCTTGCTTAGTTGAATCAGAAAGTTCTTGTCTCTATGAGAGTTGCACTTTCTGATTTTTTCCATGACTTTTTTCTTTTGTTATATACCCTGTAAAGGTAAGAATTCCACCAGTGGGTTGTGTTTATGGTGGTAGATCTGGGCTTACTTCTGGTAAGTATGGCAGCCTCAATGCAGTCATTTACATGTTTGCACAGGGTTTCTGTGAATAATACTGCACAGGTAGCTGTGTTCTCAGAATTTTGACAAACTATCACTTAATAGGACAGAGTCTGCTTTAGAAAAGTTCCTAACTGTTATGGGTTTAGTTTGTTTTTTCAGGCTGATTTTTATTTTAAAGGAGACAGCTTTGTGGTCTGACCATACTAATGAGGACTTGATGGGGGTGTCTTCAATGCTCTCCCAAGTTGGTGAGTTCTAGGTCAATTATGTTTGATCTTCTGGTTGGCATGCCCCTTATCTGGTACAGGTTGTTCTTGTTAATAAAGTCCAGGAAATACTGTACCTGTGATTTAGGGACAGTATATATTTTCCACTCTATAGAGAGGTAGTTAAAGTCTCCCATAAAATGGGTATTTGGTTGGATGGTGAACACCTCTACTAGGTCTAGGTAAGAGTTGTGAGCTTTGTGCATCATAGAGGGTGACCTGTGGATGGACAGGAAATGATACGGAACCTTAGCTATGGAGACTTGTATGTGGAGGAACTCCAGGGCATCATACTGTTTAACCAACCATATTTGTTGCTAACATAGATCAGGACACCTCCAGCTCTAGTACCGGTCTGTGCTGCTGTTGGTCTAAATGTGTGGAAGGCACTGGAGCCTTGCACTGTTGGAGTGTTTTTGGTGGCTTTAAACCCAGTCTTGGTAAAAGCACATATGTCTACATTCTTGAGAGTGCATAGATTTTATAGGGTGTGGAGTTTCTTGTTAAGGCTCTTTGCATTGAGTAATAGCATCTATAGGTTGCACTGAGTTTATTTATTTATTTATTTTTTTGCCACATTGGTAGTTTGTCATTTTGATAGTGCCTAAAAAAGGCTATAAGGGGGTGGACAAAGTTTTAGCCAGTATTCTAAAGCCCTGTGGAATAGGAGCAGATCATCCTTGACAAAACATAATAGTCTATTGACCATGTCCTTCCATGCCGATAGATACCGGATCTCCCTGGAGTGACACCAGAAACTAAGTTAATTATTAACATCAATAATTTCCTGTTCATACTGTGTCATCATCCTTAGTGAAGGTAGAATGCTCCTCAATGCAAGGCACATACCTGTCTGTGGTACATAGGTTCATAAGTGACTGCTAGGCTAACTGCCACAAAGGCCTTTACCTAGCCATGTATCCCAAATCTCTGCAAGTTCTGGTACCCTTGAGAAGTGTAAGCAAGGGCTTGGGAGATGAAGCACTTACAAGCAGGGGCCTTGGAGATGACCCAGTTACAGGCTGCCTTTGTCCATTACAGACATAGGTACCAAACCAGGGATGAATTTCCTGTTCCCTGTCTTGTAGTTCAAGTTACATTTGAATTGGGTTTTGGAGGAACTCTGCTTCTCATGAATGTACAGCCTGTCTCTCCAGCAGGTCCTATTTATATTACAGGCAGTGTTTAAGTCTTTAGAATGGGTAATTCTGCTGTGGTTTGTTTTGTGAATATGAAGGAGGTCCATCAGGATGGAGTCTTGGAATGCCTTGTATACCAGGCATAGATCTCCCCTCAACAGCCTGTAGGAGACAGAGTACAGGGACAGGGCCTTGAAGCAGCCTGCATAGGACCTGTTACTAACACCCTGTATTGTTTTAGTGAGGAACCTCTGTGGATGTTCCAACTGTTGGACGTGCCTGGTTAGGTACATAGCAAAGGGGGCATTGTACAAATCTGACAGGTCTGATGAATGCCAAATACAATGGAACAATGACCTCCTTAGACCTAGATGCCATACCATTGTTTATAAGTTGTACAACATGGAATGATTTCATCACTACTGTAGACATGAGGTGGTCAATGGTTAGATTGTCTGTGTGCCCACAAGTTCCTGACTACTGGGTCAATTCTTAGGAGTATGCTGTCAATATGATAGGTGCCAAAGGTGGATGACACATTCAGAGAGATCTATAATGTCTATTTTCATATAGTACAGTGAGGTACATCCCAGGTCATTTACAACTACATGGACTATGATAGAATCATATTGGTACCTGCGGTGTACTGACTTGTGTCTTGTGTTTGATTGTAGACCCTAACTCCAGATAGGCAACTAACTATTATATTCTCCTTGTCCATCTGGTGAGATGGGCAGCAATGTGTCAGACAATAGAATCTCCTATGACAAGAGTACTAGGTAAAATGTCTGCTTGCCTTATGGGCTACTTTTCTTCGGTGATCATTGGGTTTAAGCTTTGTATGGTGTTATGTTTTGCATTTGGTATGTGTGCTTTAATGATTGCTAAGGATAGGTGTTGCTATTAGATGGCTGGAGGTCTTTAAGGTTTGGGAGCTTTCTTTTAAGTGCCTCAGTGTAAGAAGATCTAAGTGTGTGGTAAGCAGTATGTGTGAAGGATGCAGTGTGTGTGTTCTTGACAACACTGTTTGTAAGCAAGATTTTTGCCTCCATGGAAATTATGTGTTTATATCTCTCACATACTTTGCTAATTTCTTTAAAGCTTAAAAGGTTGTCTTAGTAAGAGACAATAGCTATGTTATCTCTCAATACCCATATCTATTAAACTTCCACAAAGACATTAGGAAATTGCATATCCATGTCTTCTGGATTTGTATTAGGGTTGGGCTATTATAGTTTAGGGATTTGGTTGTACAGGGTTCACCTGTGTGGTGTCTAGGTTTAAGGCTAGATGTTAAATAGTGCTATGATGTGGTATTAGTGTTGTTAAATGCACTAACTAGCTGCCCTGAGTGTAGCTCTTAGTCTTTCTCTGTTACAGGTTAAATTCTAAGTGCTAGGTTTTTAGGCAAATTTAAGAAACTAGGTACTTGGCACTATACAGGGCACTGCTAACCACTGCAATGTGATGAGCAGCTCCTCACAAATGTGCAGGCTCTGTTTGATTTGTGTCAAGCTATTAGTTCTGTCAGCATAGCTCTCAAATTCTTTTCTCAATATTCAGGGGCAAAGGCAAAAATAATGCAGAAACAAAAGACCAAAGTCACAAGCAATTTCTAAATATTACTTAGACTTACTTAAGAAGTTCAGAGAATAATATATTTTTCATCAACATATATGTAATGCATGGAGATGGTGATTACAGTTTGATATTTGGAAAAAAGTTAAATCATTTAAGCACTTCTATACTGCGAGACCCAAGCTTATCAAATGTTAGGCATCCCCTGCTTAACTTGTTAAGGCTGACTCTTAAGCTATGCATTCAAAACTGTCTGTACCAGTGCATGACAGTGGCAGAATAAAAAAAAAGAGCATTTCTTTCTGCCTACTGTCTGTGCTGATAAATTGTCCCTGGCTTGCTCTTATAAATGTAGGCCGTTACTAGAATAACAAGTCTTGTTTACCCTGAACTTTCTGAAGGATATAATGTCTGAAACTCAAATGTATGACATTATTGTGACTTTAATCCTCAGTGATTTCTCAGAAAACCACAGATTTTATGAGGAACAGACTAAACATATAAAACAAAAAATCTAGGCATTCTATGAAAATCTGGTCAGCTGAGATGCATAACAAGATGGGTGTAAATGGTGGGATTGCTGAAACATAAAGAACTGTGTTACTCTCTCTTTCTGACAGCGATCATGGAGTGGAAAGCTGGCAAAACATTTAGAATATTTTTCTGTAACTAGTAGAACATGGAGCAGATAAAGCTTCTTGCTCTGCAAAGAATTAGGATAGAGTCTCCAGCCATATCCCTTTATTATGCATTCTTAACATGGATGTGAAGATATACCTCTCTAGGTTTGCTCGAATGGTGAATTTCTTGGAATCCTGACTCAAGCACATAATAAGCAGGTTATGATCAACTACCCACTCACAATCCTTTATTTTCTGAACAATAAGAAGCATGAAACTATAATGCCTGGCATTTTGACTGTAATCTACACTGATTTACAAGAAAATCAAAAATTTTCTGAGAGACACAGCAAAATATGATGCAAAATCAGGGCCAATTCAGTAGTATGTCTGGCAGGGTTTGAGCCTAGGTTTGAATGGAGACGCTTATCTATGAAGAACAGCAAGTAAAAATGGTACTTTGTTACTGAGCCCTATCCATTTAAATCCGTTTAATTGGCGTGCAGAAAATAAAGATTATATATAGATTCAACAGTTTGTTTATATGCGATTTTTAATCTAGTAAATGCTTTTGTCGGGTTACCCATAGCAAATGAGTACAACAGAGCATCTTGTGGATAGCATATGACAGCACAAATGCACTAAGTGCTTGTTGTTTTCATTAACTGTAAAATCAGTATGTTTTAATATTTTGTAGGTTGTGACAGATTGTGATACTTCTGGGTTTCTATTATTTGAGTTTGGCCAGTTGTACTCGGTAGACCCATGCCAAATAATTTAATCAGACTTTCTTGAGGCTGTTTACAAAATGTATACATTTACTTTTCTTCTGTTCCAGACAATTTACTGTGACTCCATCACTTATTTATTTAATTGAACACCCTTTGCAGACCTTACATTAGTCAGTATTTGGAACACTATGGACGTACTGCGTGCAACTATAGGCAGAGTATTTGGTTCTGCACCTCTAATGATTTTTGGGAGGAAATTTCTAACTAATCCGAAATGGCAAGAACAAAAAAGTAGTAATTAAAAAGCAAGGTATGTTTTGAGAAACACTAGAAGGCAACAGACCACCACAAAAGCAGTTGATTTAACACATTTATATTAGAGATCACTTTAACATCTGATATCAATATCAGGCTAGTCTGTATCGACAAAGAATATGTTAGGATGATCAAGGTGGAACGGGAAAGATTCTGACAAGACCTAATGCATCTTGGTGCATGGGCACATAGGTGTCATCTTTGACTTAATTCAGTAACATTTTAAAAAAAATTTAAACAATTCAGAAAAATGCAAGGACATATGCACTTTGTTTCAGGAAATGCATGGTTAAAGTCAAGGTTGGAGACGTGACTAGAAAGTAATTATCTAATATATTCATAATCATTATCAAGTTGAGTAACACATGGCAGATTAAGAAAGACAATGCAATGTGGCTGGATGCACAAACAGGACAGGAGACTTAAGAGGTACTTATATCTCCATGCTGCAATGCTGAATACAGGTAAGACAATAAGCAATACAGAATACAGGTAAGACAACATGCAATACAGAATACAGGTGAGACAACATACAATACAGAATACAGGTAAGACAACACCTGTAAAAACTGCTGTTTTGGTCACAATATAGATAAAAGGGGATAAAGCTGACAGAGTGCATACAAAGCAAAAGTTATCAAAATGCTGAGAGGGAATGATAGGTTTGGGTATGATGTACATATTGTAGGAGAGAGGAGAGGAAGACGAAGATAATATATGGACTCAGTGCAATGTTAGGCAGCAAATGGAAGAGCAGCATTTTAGAAGGACATGGAAAGTAGGAAACCAGGAAAGTAGATGGAAATGAGATTAGTTAAATCTGACTTGAACAAATATTGTTTCCTAAAGAATATACTGGAGACCTGGAACTGTTCATACTTAACAGGGATAGAACTGAAGTCAGGGAGGGGTTGAACAGATAGAAGAAGGGTATATGGTTGGAAGTTACAGCTGTATAAGGACAACTTTAACATTCAGGTGGATCTTTTAATCTCGTGTAAGTAATTTCATACTGCCTACAGCAGACTTTGAAAAGTGAACATGTTTCCTGTAATAGTAGGAACAAACTGGGCATATGTAGACAAAACTATCACTTGCACTGAATAGCAGGTGAAGTAGTTTACTTCTTAACATTCTTCTTCTTCTTTCAGCTTTTCCCGGTTAGGGGTCGCCACAGCGGATCACCTGTCTGCTCATGATTGGCAGTGGAGTTTTATGGTGTCGAGTTGCCAGCCCGGCGCCCAACCTTCCACAGAAGGCATACACACACACTCACACCTAGGGCCAATTTAGAGTGTCCAATCCACCTACAGCATGTCTTTGGGATGTGGGAGGAAACTGGAGCACCTGGAGGAAACCCACACGACCACAGGGAGGACATGCAGACTCCACAAAGAAGGCACCCCAGCATCGAACCAGAGAACCTCTTGCTGTGAGGCAGCAACGCTAACCACTGCACCACCGTGGCTGCCCTAGTTTACTTCTTAACATTATGACCGGCTAATTCTTTCCCATCTTTAAATTTTGGCTTCAGTAAAAACTAGACCCACAGATATTAAGTGCCTCAAATCTTCAGTCAATTACCGCTGTATCTATGCAGTCAGAAGCAAGTACTGCACATGATAGTGGTGCATGTTAGTGCAGTTTGTATAGTTAATGGTCTTTGTGTGTACCGTAACCCTACTAAGTGACCTGAGTATGTGCAGAATAATAGGATGGGCAGTAGGCAGACCAGTACATGGATATTAAACAGTACATGCTGTTTCATATGAAAATAGCTGATGAAACCTGCAGGGGCTGAACATAAGACAGCAGGGTAAACAGAGAATAAAATTATCTGGCTGCAGGCAAGCCAAGGCTTCTTAATGGGGACAGCACTTATGTTAAACCTTATCATGATGTGTTGGGGTTGTATCTGGAAGCCAGACTACTGCATAAAGAAAATAGAACTGAGCCAAGTCAAGGAATGAGTGCATTTTTCATAGCAAAGAGAGATCAGATAGCATAACCTTACTGTACCATATCTGTGGTTTTGTTACCCACGTGAGCCATTCTTCAGACTACCATTCCAGGCTGGGGTTTCAGCAGGCATAATCTTAATCATTTTTGAAAACATTTCTTTGAGGTTAAATTTGGAAAATACTGATGTCTGCCTTTTCTTTTTCTTTGATTGTCAAAGCACATTGTAAAAGAATTTCTATAACTGTGAATATTCCAATAATTTACAGCCGTATATTTATACTGGAGTCAAGAAAGCAAATCACATCCCAATTCACCCAAGAAATTGTTGTTGTTTGCTTGCTTACCTTTGTTGTTGCATCAGTCCTTAAATGTATTTCTGTTTTGTGAAAGCTGTTTGGAGATGTGCTGTGTGACGCAGATTGTTCAGTTTCATTTACTTCTTACTGAATGCAAGCGCTAACCAAAACATACTTCAATTTCCTGCTCTGCAGTAAGGCAAAAAGAAAAATAAGCAAATATCTAATTACTGCAACAAGTGATCAGATTTACCCTAATTGTTTATCTTGTTTCTGCAATCATTTCTGATTATATTATTGTCCATAAAAACAGTATGCAAATATATATTGCATGGTGTTGATTTTGGTTCATTTTCTTTTATCGTGTATGACTGTTAACCAAGTATATTTTTGTAGCACAGTTATTACATGCTGATGTCATTTCACTATCCATTATTTTTTTATTGCTGTGTCATTCATAGTTACTGCTTTGTGATAACAGCATTGCAATGAGGTTGATATATGGTGAGTGACAAAAAATAACTTTATTCCTTAAAACTGAGTTACATCTCTGTGCTAGTAAATGTCTAATTTTAGTGAACACATGCATCATGGTCCAAGTACCAAAAAAGGAAAGGGGATGGAGTATGAGGTAGGGGACCTATAACATTTCCTGCCTATTTATTTATTTTTTACCCTTTAATACAGAAATACGTAGTACTAATCACCTTCCCAGCCCTTTTCTCTAGAAGTTTCCCTTTTACATTGTTTCCATTTCCAAGAGAAAATTTGTCTTTTTTTTTTGCATGGACTTTGGTTAAGTAGTAGAATGTATGGGTCACAGATTTGATAGACTGTATTTTTTCAATAATACAAGCACTTGACCCATCTGTCTTTCTGTTTGAAATGTACTGTGTGCTTTGGATTTCAGTGACATCTGTAGTGATACTGACTCATGCTTCCCTGGGTACATACATTTTTTAGGCTGTGTATTCATAGCCTACACACCATGTTTTACACAGTTACTTGCCCTGTTACTTTTGGGCCAATGCCAGTCAAGGCAGCATTAAACAAAGCATATTATCTTATATTTATATATTTGTTCAAAGCTTGTCCAAGAAAAAAAAAGTGCTGCATTCACCATACTTAGTAAGTCAGATTACTAACAGTAAAGGTTGCTACATAAAAAGCTGTACTGGTCTGTACACAAGTTTACCCTTCCTGTACTGAAACAGTAAACATAAACTGTGAGCACACAAGTTAAATTCATAAATTTAGGGTCATTACTACCTGAGAATTTGGACTCCAAAATCTCATTAAATCTGCCATAGTGCTCCTCACTCTGATACCCCTTCTTGGAGTGTCCTAACTCATTTAATCTTAAATGGTCTTACTGACTAACTTTATTGTTAAGGATGAACATTAAATCTATTTGTCCTGATGTCAGCCCTCTAGTAATATTAATTCTTCTAAGAGCTCTTGATATGTTTTTTCCTGCTTTGGACCCCTGAATCTGTTAAACCTGCTTGGAGTACCTGCTTAATTTAATCTTGCTCTGGATTGCTTGACATCATTAATATTGGTAGGTTCACTTGACCATGTTAAACCCTGTCTGGGTCTTCATGACTCAGTGAGTCCCTATCATAGTAACATAACTATGAATGACACAGCAATGAATGACAGTCCCTAATCATTATGGTGAGGAGGCCTTGTCTGATGATGGTATTAGGCAATGGAATACTTTTATTCCTTCCATCAGGCTCATTAATACTACATTACAATTTAAAAAAAACAATGAAGGAACATTTGCAGGCCAATGTGGCAATGTTGTCATTAAGCAACCTATCTACTTCTGTCCTTATCTGTTACCACACCTTCTGCTAGGTATCCCAGGAAGATGCCTCTGGACTACTATTTGTGAAGGAGGATCCTTCACTCACCCAAGAGCAGACAACCAAGGCCACCAGTTAGCCCTCCAAGCCACTTTTCACAGGGTGACCTTCATCATCATGCAGCAAAGCAGGCCTAGAGATTGCTGCTGCTGCTAGTTCAGCAATGGGCATAGTGGTAGGTGCAAGGATAGGTGCCCACTGCCACACATCAGTCTGATCATGTAGAAAAAAGAGAAAAAGATATTATAGATTATTAGAACATGTTTGTGACATTTTATTTAAATAGTACTGTACAGATAGCAATAAACTATACTTTTCAAACTAACTGGGGAGTCTATCATGTCTCCACAGACATGCCATCTGGTTGGCGTCCATCTGCTTAGTCACTGTAAAACATAAAATAAACAGTAATATGTACAGCATATCCATGACAATAAAAAGCAATTGCAGGTTATAGGCCAAATAGACAGTGCCAAAGCAAGTATGCAATGCTTATAATAATAGCTTGGATCCTCCTCCATAACCTTTGTTTCCCACTAGTGCATCAAGTCCAGGTGGCACCTACTCAGGTCGCAGTAACTCAGCCTGTACTGCTAGCTACAGCAGTTGGTGTCAGTGACATCATCCACTGCCTGGTAAGGCTGGTGCCAGGCATCAGTTTTTTAGATTGGACCATCATACTTCTCTAGCAGGCATGCCTTATGGTACATGTGGGCAGATAAAGGAAGATTTTTTCTTCTTGGCTGAACCAGATGGAAACCTTGCTGAAATCAACTCCTGAAGAGGCCATGTCCACTCTGGTAGTACAGAGTAAGGAGAAAAATGATAGCCTGGTGCACATGGCTACATGAAGTGGACACCTTAGAACAAGCATCATGGTTACATGTTACAAAGGGACACTATTGTAGACAGACAGTGAAACAGGCCAAGCAATGGCCATCCATTTGTGTAATATAACAATTACCACCCTGTGCAGGAGCAGGTAGACTGAAGCATGGTAGCATTGACAGTGATTGATAACTTATTACTTATAGGTCTAACAGATAAGAAGAGACTACAGGGCAGGACAGATGGTTGTCCTGTTGGATAGGAGTCTCAAATTGACAGGAGCAAGGAAAAAGGTCAGTTCGGGTTACTGCCTTGTACAATTTTGTAACAGTGTACCATATGTACATATATTACAGGTGATACCAGGCCTGTATTACATAGGACACAGTCTGTGCTAGTATGTATGTCTAATGGACAGTGAGAAGTAGTAACATGTAAATTGTTGCTGCTCTATACCACAGTACTGGAACTGTGACAGAGTAATAGCACACAGCACTGTAGTATCTTACTAGGTGCAGGACATAGTAATGAGGCACTTGTCATCTGGCATGGTTAGTCACACATGTACACACTGGTAAACATATGTAACTCACAAGTATGCATATCTTTTTGTGAGATTGAGGAAATGACAATAGTCATAAAAGTTCACCAGACTATACAGAAGTGCCTCTACTAGCCCTATACACACATGGTAGGCAGGTATACCTGGTAAAGGGTAAATATGATAAGGACTTCTGTGACAAGGTTTGGTAGAGATTGGTGTAGGAAATCAGTGGTATGTTTGACCATAATAACACAGTAGTACAGGTGCACTGCAGAACACATTGACCACAGGCAGTGGACCTCTAACATAGAGGAGTTTCACAGAGATGAATGCATTTTTGGTATCCCTCTGTGGGAATGGTGAGAGAAACCTCATGCCTGGCAATGATTTGGATGTGAGAGCTGAGTTGGTATTAAGTTCTCAATTGTTTGCAGGGAATGTAAAAGATTAGTATTAGCATGCTCCATTACTGTAAGACAGTGACTCAGTACTGCAGATGGTTTATTCAGAGCAATGCATATGCATACCTGTTATCCAGGGACACTGAAGCTTCAACAGCAACAACCAACACCACAAGGTATGCATATGCTCATAGGCTATGTACACAACTAGCATGATATAGCCTGTGTCTCACATTGTGGTGGGAGTGACATCTATGATTCAGCATTGCTATGGGTACATTATCTGCATGTTACCAGATGCTCCATTGGCAGAGGATCCAGCCTAACAGATTAGAACATGCCTCATATCAGTGGGTCAGTCATGGCTAAGCAAGATACCAACAAGCACATGACACATTACTATACAGTGGCTCTGTAAGCAACACTTAAATTGGAATGTAGAATGTTATCTCTCACAGTCTAAGTGATGGTGGAGGGGCTAAAGAGACTTCCAGCATCACTCGCCTGCTTCATTCATGGTGTCCACTCCTAAGCTATACAAGAGTCACTACCACAGACAGCATCAGACATTTGCACTACCTCTGAGGTGTGTGCATCCACTATATCAGAGAAGTGTGTAGGTGGCAGTCAATGCCATGACTCCAGAATATTCCCTGACCTGGATGTCATCCTTCACATCAATCAGCTGATGAGCAGGTCAGTGACCTAGGCATAGCTAGCCACTACTTACTCCATATTTGAAATCTTGAGTGTATGGTGGGGATGCATGAGAAGGTGCAACCATTTCAGGGACTGCAGGGTATCCTACAGTGTACACAGAGAGTTATGACATATGGGTAGTTTGTTGAGTGCAGCAGTGGTCCAACTGACAACCATTGGCAAATCCATGAAAATGTTGACAAATACTGACAAATATCCATCATGTCAATGCTAATGGATGAATTGTCGCTCGTCTTGTTTCTTAAGATGAGCAGGCAGGGTAGTTTGTTTACATGCTTTATTACACAGAAACACATCAAGATGCATAGCAGCAGTACAAAATATAAATGAACTGATTAACTGACAGACTACACAGTCAGGCATGCTTACATCTCAACAGCTTCATACAAAATGGCAGTCAGCCTCGCACATGCTCAGTATTTATACACTTGTGCAAGCCCCTAGAAAGCTTCGTAAAGGTATACATACATGTTGATCTACATCCTCCCTCTTAAATGAATTTCCCACAATATAATGACATTTGAAAAGAAACATACAATGGTATACACAATAAAAAATAAACACAACATTCATGTCCCTATGTCCAAGTTGCCATGTATCTGGAACACGGTCTGGAAATGTGACCTGTTCTAATGATATAGCAATCAGAATTGGGTTTAGCAACCGCGACAGTCATTGGTGAACAACTTACTTCAGGAGTTTTGGGATTCTTCTCAGGAACAGGGATATTTACTGGAATGTTCTCTGGAATTGAAATGCTGAATAACTCACTCTGAGGAATAGAGTCTTTCTCGCTGGTATGATACTGCAATGCAGGCTTGGACACCAGGATCAAATGTTTCCGATTCTGCCTAAATTCTGCTCCCAGTGATTTCACAATGTGTGATCTTGGCTCTGGATATACACTTTTCTTGACACCAATCCAATCAAAACCTTAGGATGTCTGCATCCTTACTATCTCCCCTTCTCATAATGGATTGACCAGATTGCTGATCTTATCATAATAGGACTTCTGGGATAAGTGCTTCTTTAACAGATCAGCTTTCACTGATCTGTTGCTCTTGACACATGGAGCCAATAATGGACTACTAATTGGTAGTGTGGTTCTGGTTTGTCTCAACAGAAGTCTCTGTACAGGTGAACCAAGATGTTTATCATGAGGAACATTTCTGAAATTCAAGAGATTCAAGAAAACATCACTATTATCTTGTTTTGACTTCTCTAGTAATTGTTTTGCACTTTGAACTGCACGTTCTGCCAAACCATTTGATTGCAGGTACTCAGGGCTATTCGTGACATGAGTAAAGTCCCACTCATCAGCAAATCTTTTGAACTGCTGGCGTGTAAACTATGTACCATTGTCAGAAATAACTTTGTGCGGACTACCATGAACTGCAAAATGATGGTTCATCTTAGTACTGACAGTACTGGATGTTAGACTAGGAAGTAGGTCAATATTGAACCAATTAGAATGAGTGTCTACAACATCAAGTAATGTTGACCATTCCATTTGAAAATGTTGGTAGCTACTGTCAGCCAAGGTAGTTCAGGAATCTGGTCTAGATGAAGTGGTTCTTTCCATTGATGTGGCTTAGTACTATTACATACAGAACAAGATGAAAGTACTCTCCCAATATCCTGTGACACAGAAGGCCAGAATACTAGTCCTCTTACCCTTCTTTTCATAGAATTAGTTTGTGGGTGGCCACGATGTAAAAATGGTAATATACTCTTGTTGCAAGGACTTTGGAACAGTTACTTTTGGACCTTCCATGATGAATGGAAGAAAAATTTCTCACTTCCATGACTACAAAATCCAGTTTCTCAGTCTCATGCTGTTCAGTGGTATTTCTGGGTGATCTGAATAATGTATCCTCAAGATAATGAAGTTTGTCTTTTGTGCAAACAAGGTTGAAATTATGCTTTTGCAATTTGAGCATCATGCATTGCAATCTGGCTGGAGCTGCATGCATAGGCTTTGTCAAAATAGTGACTACAGGTTGGTGATCTGTTTCAATCTGAATAGGTCTACCATAAATATAATCATGGAACTTTGAACATGCAAACACAATTGCCAAGAGTTCTTTTTCTATCTGCGCATAGTGCATTTCAGTTTGGGTTAGAGTTCTGGACACAAAGGCTACTGGTCTACCCTCTTGAAAAATGACTGCACAAAGACCAAATTTCGAAGCATCAGAAGAAAGAGTGACTGGTTTGTGAACATCATTGTGTCTGAGAGTTGCTGGACTGCCAATTCTCTGCTTCAGGATATCAAATGCTCTTTGGTCTTGTTCTAACCATGACCAAGATACATCTTTCCTTGTCAGCTCTCAATTGGTGCTGAAAGTTGGCTCAAGTCTGGAATGAACTTGCCTAGGTAGTTAACCATGCCAAGAAAACATTGTAAGGCTTGAACATTGTCTGGAGCTGGCATCTCAAGAATAGCAGTTTGCTTTGAAGGATCTGGGCATAAGCCTGAACTAGTAAACAAATAACAAACATAAGTAACTTCTCATAGCCTGAACTTGCACTTCTGAGGATTCAGCTTAAGATTCACTCTACGTGCTCTTTCCATAACTTTCTTGAGGTTTCTGTCATACTCACCATTACTTCCTACTAGAATATCATCTACTATAACAGCACATGGATACCCAGAAAACATTTGCTCCATTGCATGCTAGCAGACTTTACTGGCAGAATTTATCCCAGATGGCATTCTCAAAAATCTGTAGCTGCCAAAAGGAGTACTGAAAAGTAGTTAGCTGTGAGGATTTCTTGTCAAGCAAAATTTGCCAAAATGAGCTCTTTGCATCTAAGACAGAAAAAACAGTGGCATTTGGCAAAAGAGCAGTGACGTTTTCGACTGTATACATTGCTTGATGAGGCATTTTCAGTGCTTTGTTCAAATCTGTGGAGCAATACAAATTCTGATATCATCTTAGCTTTTCTTATGAGCAATGACCATGGAAGATACCCATTCAGTTGGTTCTGCAAATAGACAAATTACACCTTGCTGCACCATTTTATCTAGCTCAGCATTGACTCTGTTTTACATAGCTACTGGAACTTTCTGGGCTGGCCAGACAACTGGACTGACTTCAGGGTTTAACTTCACAGAGTACACAACTGGGAGTTTGCCTAGTTTGTCTTCGAAAAGATCGACATATGTAGAAAAATAGACTGGGTGAAATTAGAACAGTGGTCTTTTAAGGTAACATGGTGGACTTCCTTATTAAATGAAAGTAGTCCCATTTTCAAACTGCCTCTGGGGCCTAATAATGACAGTACGTGCCTTTTGACCATGTAAAATTGCAAATCATTGCTGTTCCCAGCAGAGTAACATGAAAGCACTACTGAACCTTCAGTTTGAATTTCTTCACCACCATAAGCAACAAGCTTTGCACACTTTTCCAAATCAAGCTTCTCACCAGTACATACTCTAGCAAATGCTTCTCCTGATATAACATTGCAGTTTGAACCTGTGTCAACTTTGAGCTCAATGGGTCTTCCATTTATCCAACAGTATAAAACACTTCATTGTTTGCCCATAAATCTACTGCACTGACTGTTTCATTAAGCACTGACACACCATCAACATAACAAGTAGGGTCACAGCTTTCTAACTTATCAACTTGTCTCTTTGAATGTTCTCTTTTAATAAAAGAATGCCTCTTATTTGATTTACAAAAACTTCTTGAAATTATTCCACTTATTACATTTGTGGCATTGTTGACCAAAAGCTAAGCACTTTTCTCTTTTGGGTTCATGATTTGCACCACAATTATGACAGTTAACTATGAGGCCAGGTGAGCAAATACTGCCACTCTTATGCTTGTTTGCTGACTCATCCTTGTGCTTCACTGAGACTGTACTCATTCTGGAATTTGCTAGAAGGCTATAGGGTTTCCCAGGGACTGTTTCAGGGTTTACAGTTGCTGCCATGTGCTTGGGCCTTTTTCTTTTAACTACATACTGCATACTTTTAACATGAGCACTAGAAGATACTGGAAGCATGTATTTCTCATGTGTAAGCATATTTGTGTGCTTTTCTGTGAGCTCATATATTTGACAAATCTCAGTAGCCTTATTCAAAGTAAAATCACTGTCACAAAACAAAATATTTCTCACAGCAACATCTTTAATACCACACTTGTCTGTTTTTTATCAACTTATCCCCTAAATCACCAAATCTGCACATTTTAGCCTTGAGAAACCACTATATGGTGGTTTTCCCCCTCCCCTGCAAATACAGCAGATGCATACACAAATGAACGCTCTCATTCTATGGTTTCTGAACCAGCTAAATTAAGTAGAATAAACGTCTTTGTACAGTCATATTTATCAGAAAATGCAGCTTGTATGAAAATATCGTACTCTTGCTCAAACACTGTCCAGTGCTCACTTAACAAAATTATAAACAAACTGTTGATAACACAAAAAAAGGAGATAAAGGAGCAAACACCAAAACTACTTATGCGGATTTATTGTTAGCGCTTTCGGAGAGACAAATATCTTTCCTTCTTCAGACAAAATCCATTTTAAAATCAAGGCTATATTTATACCTTTCCTAATAACGTAATTATACACTTGTTTCAATTAAGTATTTAAAGCAACATAACATCATAACAACTTGTGGTAAAAGAGTGTGCTTTAAAAATATATATGTATATTCAACACACTATAATCACAACAGCAGCCCTACCTCAACGTATATATACAATACATCTTAATCTAAAATAACTTGCTCTATAAAACAATTACCTTAATAAATAAAAAAATAAATCTTAATGCCATATGTAAGCAAAACCTTATATGTAATATATAATATTCCTTGTTATTATCTTTTTAGTGCCATCTGTTTTAACACACAAAGAATGGATGTGTATTCATTAAGACCAGGGAAAAGATGTGCAGCAGTTCTAATCTGCCAAAAAAGTTCTTCCCTTTCTAAGAATATTTGCCAAGGTCTTGCTCTAAAATCATCATTAACATGCTTCAGAACTGTAAATTTAAAATTGTGGTCAGAGTATTCTAGGATGTGCCGTGCTAAAGCATTAGTGGGATCTTTTTTGGAGATGGCATATGTGTGCCCATAAATGCGCTGTTTTAGCTTTTGCTCGGTTTTGCCAATATAGAAAGCTGTGCATTTTTGACAGTTGGCCACATAAACAACTGATTTGGTATCACAGTTGAAGTGACAATAATTTTATAAGCCATGTTATTTATGGAAACATTAACACCCACATTAACAAAGCTGCACTGGCGACAAGCGCCACATTTAGCCATACCTAAACGTTTTTTGTTTTTATTGGTATTACTGCTTCTAACTTCTAATAAAGTTTTCAAATTGATGCCTCTCCTATATGTAATTTTGGGTTTTGACCCAAACTGGGAATGTAAATCTTTATCCTCAAGAATTAGCGCACAGTTTTTATAAAGGATATTCCTAATAAGTGCATGATCCAAATTAAATGTACATAAAAAACTGGTTCTAAATTCAGAGGCATCAGCGTTGGTAGCTACTATACTACAATTATCGGTCACATTAGTATGTGTTCCTCTTTGATTGAATAAAATCGGTTTAAAATAACCGATTTCTCGCTTATAGATGACTTCAGACCTGACTTCAACAATCAGGGAATCAGGATAACCCCTATTAAGGAACATAGAAGACAAATTATTACATTCTTCAATGAAATCACTTACATCAGTTGTCATCCTAGCTGCTCTTACCATCTGCCCCTTAATCACAGCTTTTTTCTGATGGTAAGGATGACAACTGGTGTAATGCAAGAAAGCATTCGAATATGTTGGTTTCCTATATATAAGACTTTTATATCTAGAATTAAAATTATCCTTGTGTAACATGATGTCAAGAAAACTAATCTTAGAATCTTGAATTTCATAAGTAAATTCCAAGAATTCTGTTAACTTGGAAATTCTAGAAATAAATGTTGGAACAGCTTCCAGGGGGCCTTTCCATAGTAAAAACATGTCATCCTGGTATCTAGTATACCAGGCGACATGAGTTTTAAATAATGGTTTGTTGAAAAGTAGCGTATCTTCCCAGAAAGCCATGGTACAATTTGCAAAAGCACCCCCACATGGGGAGCCCATGGCAACCCCTGAGGTTTGTAAATAAATGTTGCCATCAAAAACTAGGAAGTTATAGGTCAATACAAGTTCCAATAAAGTTTTGACCAGATAAATAGTATTGTCACTAACTTTCCTAGATGACAGAAATTCCCTGATCCATTCCAATCCCAATCCAATTTCGGTGTGCCAAAAAGTACATATGTGGCTAAAATGATAGAACATCTTAATACTGGATCTTATAAGCAGGCAAGTATTAATGAAGTTAATATTGCATACCATAAGATTAAGGGTGTGCTGGAAGATCTTTTTTTGGAAAAGATTATAGATATTGACCTATATAGGTACTTGAATATCTCTGCCCCAAAATTACCAGTATTTTTTGGCACACTGAAAATCCACAGGTCAGTAGATGACCCCCTGCTCAGACCCATTGTGGATGGAAGGGGGTCAATAACTTATGCGTGTGCTAAATATATAGACAGTGTGCTAAAACCCCTTACTGAACGTGAATCACAGATCTGCAAGGATTCGTGGAGTTTCCTATACAATATTAACAGCATTCCTTACAATCCCAATTATCTTTTTCTTACTATAGATGTAAGAGACTTGTATACAGTTATACCGCAAAAATTGGGATTGGAATGGATCAGGGAATTTCTGTCATCTAGGAAAGTTAGTGACAATGCTATTTATCTGGTTGAAACTTTATTGGAAATTGTATTGACCTATAACTTCCTAGTTTTTGATGGCAACATTTATTTACAAACCTCAGGGGTTGCCATGGGCTCCCCATGTGGGGGTGCTTTTGCAAATTGTATCATGGCTTTCTGGGAAGATACACTACTTTTCAATGAACCATTATTTAAAACTCATGTCGCCTGGTATACTATATACCAGGATGACATGTTTTTACTATGGAAAGGCCCCCTGTAAGTTGTTCCAACATTTATTTCTAGAATTTCCAAGTTAACAGAATTCTTGGAATTTACTTATGAAATTCAAGATTCTAAGATTAGTTTTCTTGACATCATGTTACACAAGGATAATTTTAATTCTAGATATAAAAGTCTTATATATAGGAAACCAACATATTCGAACACTTTCTTGCATTACACCAGTTGTCATCCTTACCATCAGAAAAAAGCTGTGATTAAGGGGCAGATGGTAAGAGCAGCTAGGATGACAACTGATGTAAGTGATTTCATTGAAGAATGTAATAATTTGTCTTCTATGTTCCTTAATAGGGGTTATCCTGATTCCCTGATTGTTGAAGTCAGGTCTGAAGTCATCTATAAGCGGGAAATCGGTTATTTTAAACCAATTTTATTCAATCACAGAGGAACACATACTAATGTGACCGATAATTGTAGTATAGTAGCTACCAACGCTGATGCCTCTGAATTTAGAACCAGTTTTTTATGTACATTTAATTTGGATCATGCACTTATTGGGAATATCCTTTATAAAAACTGGGCGCTAATTCTTGAGGATAAAGATTTGCATTCCCGGTTTGGGTCAAAACCCAAATTTACATATAGGAGAGGCATCAATTTGAAAACTTCATTAGATGTTAGTAGCAGTAATACCAATAAAAACAAGAAACGTTTAGGTATGGCTAAATGTGGCACTTGTCACCAGTGCAGCTTTGTTGATGTGGGTGTTAATGTTTCCATAAATAACATGGATTATAAAATTATTGGGCACTTCAACTGTGATACTAAATCAGTTGTTTATGTGGCCAACTGTCAAAAATGCGCAGCTTTCTATATTGGCAAAACCGAGCGAAAGCTAAAACAGCGCATTTATGAGCACACATATGCCATCTCCAAAAAAGAAGCCACTAATGCTTTAGCACGGCACATCCTAGAATACTCTGACCACAATTTTAAATTTACAGTTCTGAAGCATGTTAATGATGATTTTAGAGCAGGACCTTGGCAAATATTCTTAGAAAGGGAAGAACTTTTTTGGCAGATTAGAACTGCTGCACATCTTTTCCCTGGTCTTAATGAATACACATCCATTCTTTGTGTGTTAAAACAGATGGCACTAAAAAGATAATAACAAGGAATATTATATATTACATATAAGGTTTTGCTTACATATGGCATTAAGATTTTTTTTTTTATTTATTAAGGTAATCGTTTAATAGAGCAAGTTATTTTAGATTAAGATGTATTGTATATATTCGTTGAGGTAGGGCTGCTGTTGTGATTATAGTGTGTTGGATATACATATATATTTTTAAAGCACACTCTTTTACCACAAGTTGTTATGATGTTATGTTGCTTTAAATACTTAATTGAAACAAGTGTTTAATTACGTTATTAGGAAAGGTATAAATATAGCCTTGATTTTAAAATGGATTTTGTCTGAAGAAGGAAAGATATTTGTCTCTCTGAAAGCATTAACAATAAATCCGTATAAGTAGTTTTGGTGTTTGCTCCTTTATCTTCATTTTTTTGTATTATCAACTGTCCAGTGTTCAGCAATATTACTATCAAAGACAAGTGGAGCTGGTTATTGAAATCCATCAGCCATGCCAACAAAGTATGCTTAAACACATTGAAAATATGTCCCTTGTAATTATGCACGAACATGCACACACATTCAGTACTTGTAATAACATTCAAATGTACAATAAACTCATTGAAATACTGTACTTTGTGAAATATGCTTTGAAATGGCTATATTTTTCAAAATAACTGTACTCTAATACTGCACAATCATGCGAACACTTTGTATACTTCGGATAGCTTGAATATTTATTTATTTTATTTTATTTTACATTTCTTTACCGGGAAAGTCTGACTGGACACATCCTTCTTCAGCAGAGGCCCAGAGAGAAAAATCTCCAATTAACAGAATGCACACAAGGA
Organism: Protopterus annectens; assembly: GCF_019279795.1. Classification (NCBI taxonomy): domain Eukaryota; kingdom Metazoa; phylum Chordata; order Ceratodontiformes; family Protopteridae; genus Protopterus; species Protopterus annectens. Next base: position 245,215,724 of record NC_056732.1, on the reverse strand, counting down.
ACAATATGTGTACCTATAATAAAAACAGATATACAGTGTAATGCATAAATCACACAAGAGACTCTAAGATTGCATTAAGATGCCCTAGTAGTAAATATATATATATATATATATATATATATATATATATATATATATATATATATATGTATATATATATATATATATATATATATATATATATATTTTATATATTTAGAGAGAGTTTTTATATATATATATATATATATATATATATATATATATATATATATATATATATATATATATATATATATATATATATATATATATATATATATATATATACACACACACACACACACACACACACACACACACACATATATATATATATATATATATATATATATATATATATATACATATATACACATATATATATATATATATATATATATATATATATATATTTTTTTTTTTTTTTAAATAAAACTGTTGGTATATGAATCTGTAAGTTTACAATTCTGTGGAGACAATAGAGAATGAACGAGCAGCATATTTTAAAACTATTGGTAAAAATTACAATTAATAATTCAAATGAGGTGGATTGACACATGTCAACACTATATCTCCGTGTACAGATTTAGGAACAGTGGATATATTTTCTTATTGTTTGTGGTAACTGTAGCTTTGTATAGAGTCAGAAGGATGAATAGATGAGAGCTGCCATCAATAGAGATCTAAAAAGTGAATTTAACTAGGAGAAATGAATTGAAGCCTAGCTACTTTATCAGCTGGGTGTACAGCATGGGCATATCCATTTGCTGACCATATGTTTTTTTATGAAGGTTTAAATAATGTATGGGATGATAGAGAGGTGAGATTGTGTTAGAGGGCATTCCAGAGTTTACTTATGAAGTTAGAAAACAGAGAGTCCTCCACTTGATTTTTAGTGGTGTTAGTTTGAATAAGGTTTCTTTTTAATGAGCAAAGAGGTCTGGCAGAAGTATAGGATTGCAGAAGTGTTAGTAAGGCAGGTGTTTTTTCAAGGTCAGAGCGGATTTTGTGGGCCATCAATAGTTGTGTGTAGTTTAAGAGATGTGGGAATTCCAACCAGTTGAGTTGCCTGAGTGCTAGGCAGTGATGAGACCTGGCTGGTGAGTTTGTGGTAAACCTTGTTATTTTATTGTAGCAGATTTCAAGTTTTTGAAGTTCAGTTTTTCTAAGGTTAGTGAGAATGGGTGCCGCATATCATAAGGTAGAAAGAAGATGGGTTTGGGCTATTGCAATTCTGGTGTTTTTAGTGAAACAAGTGTTTATTTCTGTGTAGTGTTCCCAGTTTTTTTTGTGTACTTTTTTAATTGTCTGAGCTATGTGAATATCAAATCTAAGTTTATTGTCAATTTCTATTCCTAGTAGTTTAGTGTGTTGAGAGGGGGTTATGCAGGTGTTATTGCGTGAGGTAATTTGGAAAGTGTAAGGAGAGGAAGGGGATTTGTTGGGTAGAAAACGAATAGTTTGGTTTTCTTAGGGTTTAAGATTAATTTAGCGTTTGTTAGCCAGGACTCAACTTCTTGAAATGCTTTCTGGGTGAGAGTTTCTAATTCAGGTAGGGATGGTGCAGAACAGATCACAGTAGAATCATCTGCATATTGGATAAGAGATGCGTGATTAGTGGTAAGATAGAGATTGTTGGTAAATAGAGAGAACAGGAGTGGACCTAATATGGAGCCTTGTGGGACACCTAGTTCAACAAGTAATAAGGGTGATAGGGTCTGTTGCCATGAGACTGCTTGTATTCTACCTGTACGATAGTCTTTGAACCATACTAATGAGGATTTACTGAAGTTAAGGTCTGATAGGGTGTTAAGAAGATGGGAATGGAAGACCATATCAAATGCTTTAGAAAGGTCCAGGAAGATGGAGGAGGTGTAGAGATTATTGCTCTTGTGAAGATTTATGGTGTTTGTAAATGATAATAGTGCAGTTGTAGTACTGTGGTAAGGCCTAAAGCCATGTTGGGTGTTGGTGAGGAGATTGTTATTAAACAGATAAGTAGATATTTGCTTATGAATTACTCTTTCTAGAATTTTGGAAAGTAGGGATAGTATTGCTATTGGTTGGTAGTTGTTCAATTCTTTAGATGGGCCACCTTTATGGAGGGGAATGATACAGGCTGTTTTCCAGATGGGTGGGACCTGTTGCTCAGCTATTGATCTGTTGATCAATATGGATATAGGGTATGCAATGACATCTGCTGTTAATTTTAAGCATTTTGTGGGTAGATTGTCACCTGCTAGTGTTGTTGGCTTTAGTTTTTTCAGGAGCTTTTTAATAGTATCTGTGGGAACTGGTTGAAGTGAGAAGGTAGACGTGATAGTAGGTGAGGGGAGTGAGGAATTGTTTGTTGATGGGTTTTGTTTATTTGCTAGTTCCCGGATGGTTTCTATGAAATATTTGTTAAACTGAGTGGCTATATTTTCTGAATTATTATTATTGGTAGTGGGAGGAGGGGTTCCTATTTTGTGTGGGCTAAGGATGTTATTTATTGAGGACCAGAATTTTTGTGGGTTTTTGTGATATTTTTTCTGTATATTGGTGTAGTAGTTAATTTTATCTTCTTTTCTTTGTTTTTTTTTTTTTTTGCTTTATTTCTTAGTTCACGGTAAGATTGTCATGTGAGCTGGGATTTATTTGTTTTCCAGGAAGACCATGCCTTGTCCCTTAGCCTGAGGAGATTTAGTGTTTCTTTTCTTAACCAAGGGGCATAGTTAGACTTAACACATATAGTCCTGGTTGGTACTAGAGCATCAAGAATGGAGAGAAAAGTGGTGTTGAAATGCTTTATTGCATCCTGTAGGGGTAGGGTTTTTAGGGGTGACCAGTTACAATGCTTCAGAGTGTTTAGAAGTTTATTGGGGTTCAGTTGTTTCTTATTTGTAGCAGTATGGGTTGCTTGGTTAGCATTGTTTTCTTTTGAATTAGGTATGATGGTGTATGATCACTGAGGCTGTCAGGTAGATAGCCTGAGAGGGGGTAGAGTGCGGGCTTGTTTGTTAACATCCAGTCTAAGGTTGATTGTCTATCTGAATTTTTGTTAATTCTAGTTGGTACCTGGATCAGTTGAGTGAACCCATGAAGGTTTATGGTTTATATGATAGTTGGGCTGAAGAGAGTTATACTCTGCCCAGTCTATGTTAACATCCCTTATAATAATATTTCTTGAGGAAGGTTATTGCTACAACAATGTAGCAAGTTTTCCAATGATGAGGTATTGTCTCCTGGTGTCATGTAATATGGGTGCTTTTTCGGGGGTTGATTTTTAGTTTGTCATGCAATATTTTGGTATTGTTAACTTGAAAGGGTATCTCAGTAAGGGTTTCTAGGGAGAGGTGTTTTTTGTAGAGTAGGGCTACATCACTACCTTTTTTATTTAGCCTGTCTGAGCGTAATAATGTTGTAGCCTGAGGGGTAGGATTTCTTTGCTGAGCAGAGCAATGTCTGGAGTGTAGTGACTCGAGCTAGGTTGGCATGGAGTTCATGGATTTTATTGTTTATGCTTCTGCATATGCTTATGCATGCTTACATCTAAGTCTGATTTGTCTGTAGTGGGAATGCTTGATTTCAGGTAGGTATTTGTTTGGTCAGAAGGTCAAGTGGAGATGTTAGGAGATTGTTGGTGGGCCCTGGGTTTGGGTGTATGTCCCCACACAGGGATAATTTACATATGGTTTGGACAAGTTTTTTTAGGAATTTGCTAAAGTTTCTATCATATTTTATGGAGACACTTTTTGAGTTAGGGCAGTGAGGTCTTGTCAGTTTGGCTTGGGTAAAAGTAGAAACATTAAAGATGGAGCTAGCTATGAGATAGTTGATTGGTTTGAAGGTATTAGGGTGTATATTTGAGGTGGAGTGGAATGTGGGGGGTTGGTAGGAACTGAGTGAAGAGATGTGAAGATTGTAGCAATACTTATTAAGTTTAGCAAGGCCAGTAGAAAGAGGGAGTGGTATTTAGTTATTGAGGGTGTCTGGTCTGGCAAGTATTTGGTTGGAATTGAAGGTTGGATTTGTCTCCTCATTTTGGGATTCTGGATATTAAGAAGGGCAGTTTGTTTTTTCTTATTCCATAGAATGATATCTTTGAGCGAAAGGTGGTTTTGATATAAGTGAAGGATAGTTGTATACTTATGCGAGGGAGGTGGGGCTAGAAGGAAAGGTTGGAGCGTTAAGTAATGCAAAAACTATGTGCTATAAGCTACTTAAAAAAAATGCAGTTGTTTTCCTTAGTTTATTCATTTTATGAGATTCAGACTTTATTTCAAACATTTTCCATAGTTATTCGAGTATTTTTTCAATATCTCAGTGCCGGACATTTCATTTACTTAAAAATTCGTTTACAGCATTTTGAGTCTTTGCTTTATATTTTGCGAATAAAAAATTGTTTAATCAAGCTTTGATGCCCGAAATACATTTCTGATCTGTTTTTTTTTAATTACACATGCAGTTGGGAGGATCCATTCCTCTATATTTCTCGACCTTTAACTGAGTGCCTTCTTGGTCCTGAATATGAATTTCTGGATCCCATTCTGACATCATGTCACTCGTCTTGTTTCCCATTAAAGACAAAAAGGTGAGGTAGTTTGTTTGCATGTTTTATTACACAGAAATATATCAGGATGGATAGCAGCAGTACAAAATATAAATTAACTGATTAACTGACAGACTACTCAGACAGGAGTGCTTACATCTCAACGGCTTAAGGCTCGCACGTGCTCAGTATTTATACACTTGTGCAAGCCACTAGAAATCTTCTTAAAGGTATAAATGCATATTGACCTGCAGATAAACAGTGCACAATCACAAATCGGTATATGCAGATGGCACACACTATTACCGGGACAGCATCATTGTTGTCACCTGCTGTCCATGCCTTCCCCTGTATGCATTTGGGTGTGGGCAGTCCTGTGCTTATGGCTGACATTTTTGCAGTTCCACTGCAGGGACACCAGCTGGGATAGCCATTCAGGTTCCTTCAGTTCTATACCATCCAACTTCCCTCTAGCGTTACTGTGTGTAATACTAACCCATAGCAATTTGTGAGGTCACAGATGCCTACATTCTATTGTCACACATCCTAAGATGCCACAACAGGGATTTCATGTATACTCACAAAGTGGAACATCATCTCTTAGAGAGGATACCTCCACTCCTGATCCAGACAGTATAGCCATCCAGCATTCAAATCAAGGAAGCACTATCCCATTACTAGAGGACATGACCTCTGACTCACCCAGTCTCCTACCAATATGCATGGCTAGAACAACACCACTCATAACAGTCTCCATCAGTTAGAATTGTTATCACCTGCTAATGCAACCTGTGCAAATGATGGTAATAGTGCCCTGTCCTCCCCTCTGGACTGTATGACTACAGTAGCCTTTGAAATATAGTGTGGCAAGTCAGTTACACAGTACTGTACAGCCTGTGTGTGTTATTGCATGCATCAGTTTTATTCTGTGTTGTCCTTGTTCCAACTCATAGTTGTGGACCAGATGCCACCTCTTATCTTTATCTGTGTTGAAAAATACTGTTCCTGACTTTCCTTGCATGGTGCAGCACTGTAGCCAGTTCCTCCGATGATTCCTTATCGAACTCTTCCTGTGCTGCTAATATCTATCTGGTGGTCCTGCTGTCTGCACAATGTAACTGCTGTATAGCACCATATTACATAGCATGGCACTGAACTCAAAGATTTCTCTACAGACCTCCTGAGCATTGTGCAGTATGCCACCAGGTGTATCCATGCAGCAGAACTGGGTGTTTATAAGGCATAACAAATACTTGATGATGTTCTGTACATTCAGTAGTTCAATGTTATAAACAATCTCTGCAATGGTTTGGGGACTGAGGATATGGTCATCAGCCATGGGTCACCTGCAACACTCTACAGTGGGTGCCATTATGAGTTGCTTTCTGTCTACATTCATGGGAGTATTATATGCAGTACTTTGTGGTTAGTAATATTTGCACCAACCAACTAGATAACTGGATGACACCCATTCTAAGTAATACCCTGTGTACTGCGCAATATCTAGAAGTTGATGGAGTGGAAACCTTTTCTGCTGATATGCCAGACTGTATGTGGAGCACATGGGGCCTTGCGGACAATTTGGATGCAGTAAATGGACCCCAGAGCATCATGGAAGTTGACTAATTCACAGAATACGTACATAGCGATAGCCTTTTTCTCTGTTGACCATGGGAATCACATGTACTCCACCTCATGCTGCAGCATTATATCAAGGAGGTGTCACAGTGTGTTTTGTGAGGCTGATAAATGCAAAACTCTTAAGATGTGCCCTGTTGGATGCTGAAAGTTCCCAGTAGCAAGGATGCACAAAAATGTTTGTGTCAACTGAGATAAGTATTGCAAACATCCATGTTATTTTAATGTGAGGATGGTACATGTCCATTAACTTCCATATTGTGCCTGTCCCCACACAATAGCAGCTGACAATGTCTAGGTCATGGAGATGATGGTAGGTTAGCCCCTGGTGGGCCCCTCAGCAATGCAGGAGGTGATAGTGCACAATTGCATGGACACTAGCTTTAAAGGCAGCACTAACACATGCTGTTCTGCTAATACTGATTCGACCCCGAGCGTCATAATGCAACAGAATATCCTGCACACTGGATAACCTTGGCATTTAGGACACATGATCATTGCTAACCTTGCAAAAGTTTCTGAATCACTCTGTCATGGTTGATCTCATTATTTGCATATGAGATGGCTCTCGTTAGTGTTTTGACATTCACCTGTGTGTCAGTACCTGCTAATATGGGTACAATGCATGCAATGCTATTTTTTCAGTAGTGGTCATGCTACATCTGCCTATGACTTACCCCATCCTTTGGCCTCACCACTCATTGTACTATTTCACAGTATGCAGCATGCATTTGTTTTCTGACTACTACCCATGGTCTTGTGCATACTATCTGGGAATGTATGCTTACTCGTATCAGTTAGGTAAAGATAAAGTAATGTTAGTCAGTTGTGTTACATGCATGTTATTTTTGTAAATATTTACAGACATGCATCAGTCTATCATTTCTATATAACCCTGTCACCTGTCTTTTTTATGCAGGTCATTCCCTATTTGGTCAGATGTATCCAAAAAAAAAAAAAAAAAAACAAGAAAGATGGTAAATGTCTTGTGTCTTTAGGACAAAACACTGTTTCTTAAGTTTCCTCTGATTGCTGAATAAAGTAGTTATTTTGTATCTGAAACATCTTAATATTATATAAAACAACATAAACAGCTCAAATTCTGTGAGACAGAAAGGGAAAGAGAGACAGACTGAGATTCTAGTCTGGCAGAAAAGTGAAGTCCAGTCGTCTGCATTAGTTGCAGATATGGCTTGTCCATTAAAATCTCATATATTTGCAAAGGTGACAACCTTATTTGAAGAATGCTTTAGCCTCGCCCTGTGTTAATATCACATATGTCTATTGCAGTTGTGTATTGCGGCACTAGAAATTCATTGGTATCATCACAGAATGTTGATAGCTATTGCTGAAGACTATTCATTGGTATTATCACAGAATGTTGATAGCTATCGCTGAAGACTATTCATTGGTATCATCACAGAATGTTGATAGCTATCGCTGAAGAGTATCTGCCTGAAACATTGTTAAACAATGCCCTCTGGCCAACTGGACCTTCTCAGTTAACAAGTGTTAATATATACATATGAAAATAACCTCACTATGTGTGTTGTGGCTTTTGTCATAATTAATCATTTTGGGACCCCTATGACTGTTTTTTTTGGGGGGGTAAGACCCTGACTCCTTTGGCAAGCAACCATTCTTCTTGCAACTCTTCTACTGTAAATGGCTAATTCTGTTAACTCTTCAGTGAGTCTTCTGATATTGGTAAGTATTTTATGGGGCAGAGTCATCACTTCATTAATTATACTGTCATCATCTCTGTAACTCTGTTTATTTATTTATCGCATTTCTTTACTGGAAAGATCTGACTGATCAGTGCCCCTTTTCTGCAAAGGCCCAGGGAGTAAAGCTCCATTATACAGACATCATGGACATCATTTGTACTGTTTCATCATTTACAATCAGTTACATTCATATGAACCAATTCCATTATTCAGACACCCTTGACAACACATTCATATAGCTATATTAGTACTAATTTAACTAGGGCACAACAGAGAATTATGGCACACATTCATATAGCTATATTAGTACTAATTTAACTAGGGCACAGCAAAGAATTATGGCACACATTCATATACCTATATTAGTACTAATTTAACTAGGGCGCAACAGAGAATTATGGCACACATTCATATAGCTATATTAGTACTAATTTAACTATATAGCTATATTAGTACTATTTTAACTAGGGCGCAACAAAAAATTATGGCACACATTCATATAGCTATATTAGTACTAATTTAACTAGGGCACAACAGAGAATTATGGCACACATTCATATAGCTATATTAGTACTAATTTAACTAGTGTGCAACAGAGAATTATGGCCCACATTCATATAGCTATATTAGTACTAACTTAACTAGGGTGGCACAGGTGCAGAGCCACTATCATGTGTTGCTTCAGCTGGCATTTAAAGTCTTTCAGGTTAAAAATTCTTCTTAAGGGAAGTGGGATGGTATTCTAGCTAATAGCAATGCATGGTGAATACAGGGAATATCCTCCATTGTTGCTAGGTTTAATTATGGAGAGTAATATTTTTTCAGTGGGATATAGAGTTCTCTTTTTAGTTTAAGGTTGAATGACTGAGTGAACAGATAGGATTTTTCAGGGTTCTGCAGTAGTCTGATGGTTGTAGTTAATTGTGACTACAACAGAAAATTTAGTTCGGGCCTGTTTAGTGTTTTTAGAGAGAGACAATGATGTGATCTATATTGTTGGTCAGTTGTAAATGTGGCTACTTTATTGTAGCATTGTTCTACTTTGTTTAACAGAGAGGAGTTGAAAATGGTTGGGATAGGAGAGACATATAATTGTGCTGGAAGTAGAAAAGAAGTGGCTATGTTTTGGGCTCCCTATCAAAAAGTCAACACTTGAAATGCTGAGTGCCAACAAGTCAAAACAAAGACCATAAACCAAGGAAAAGATCAACTCTCCAAGATCACTCTTCTCCTTTAAACTTTTTTTTTCAGGGGGTAAGCCCCCCCCCCCACACACACACACATTATTTTGATTCAGGAGGAGTTGTGAGTTATTGAGCCAAGCTTCTATGGAGGAGAAGGATTTCTGGATGAGTGTCTGGAGTGCAGGTTATGTCATAGCAGCATGTATTAAGAGTGGAATCATTGGCAAGTTGTACTATGGTGGTCTCTTTAGCTGTTGTATTGAGGTCATTGATAAATAAATTAAACAATAGTGGTCCTGGGATGGACCCTTGTGGGACTGTGATGGACATAGGAAGAA